>NW_012267740.1:0-1706 GCF_000151885.1 Dipodomys ordii | reverse complement strand
TGGCTCAGGGACAGTGCCCAGGCTATGAATTCAAGCTCCAAGATGGAACCAAAACCAAAAAATTTTTTGCATTCTACCACCTGAGCCACAGTTGTGTTTCTGGCTTTTTCCTGGTTAATTGGAGATAAAAATCTCATGGACTTTCTTGCCCCAGGTAGCTTTGAACCTTGATCTTCAGATCTCAGCCTCCAGAGTAGGTAGGATTACAGCTGTGACCCACTGGCCTTTAGCTCTATTACTGTTTTTTAAAAATCAAGTAACAAAGGGACCTAAATAGACTAAGACACAACCTGAGTCAGAGTTTTGGACCAGATTTTATGCCAATTACTTATTCTCCTAAAGCCTCCTTTTCAAAGCAGAGCTGACAGTATACCACAGCTGGCTTTTATGTTTGCAAGGCTGATTACTATTGTATCAGGGATTTTTTCTTTTCTTTTTTTTTTTTTGGGGGGGGTCCGGTCGTGGGGCCTGAACTCTGGGCCTAGGCGCTGTTCCCTCAGCTCTTCAGCTCAGAGTTAGCGCTCTACCACTTGAGCCACAGCGCCACTTCCAGCTTTTTTCTTTTTGCTTATATGGTGCTGAGGAATCGAACCCAGGGCCTCGAGCATGCAAGGCAAGCGCTCTACCACTGAGCCACCTTCCCAGCCCTGTATCAGGGATTTTTATGAGTCAAGTTGTTTAGCACAGCCATAATTTAAAAACAAATTATATAATCTTATAATTAAAATATATGAAAACAAAGGTAATAAATATCCCAAACTCATCCCTTTGTGTTTTGTTTTTTATTTTACTAATAATTCTACTCAGGTTATTAGTCAAGCTTGTCTACTATAATGGAAATAGTATATAATGTAAGTATATCTGCCATACTCTATTCTGAAATGTTCACTGTAATGGCCATATTTTTATACATGGAGATTGGAATGATTTATTACTTCAATGATTTTTCTAACCCAGGTTTCAACAAATATTTTCTGTAAAAATTTAATATAATTTACTGGCTCAGGCCTGTGATCCTAGCTACTGAGGAGGCTGATATCTGAAGATCGAGATTTGGAGCCAGCCCAGACTGTAAAGTCCATGAGATTCTTTTTTTTTTTTTTTTGGGGGGGGGGGCCGGTCGTGGGGCCTGAACTCTGGGCCTGGGCGCTGTCCCTCACCTCTTCAGCTCAAGGCTAGAACTCTACCACTTGGCATAGCACCACTTCTGGCATTTTTTTCTTTTTGCTTATGTGGTGCTGAGGAATCAAATCCAGGGCCTCTTGCATGCAAGGCAAGCGCTCTACCACTGAGCCACCTTCCCAGCCCAGTCCATGAGATTCTTATCTCCAATATCACCAAAAAAGCTGGAAGTGGCACTGTGGATCACGTGGTAGATCGCTAGCTTTGAGCAAAAAAGAGCTCAGGGTCAGTGCCCAGACCCTTATTTCAAGCCCCATGACCAGCAAAACAAAACAACAACAACAAAGAATAAGTGTAGCCATGATCCAGTGAAGCTTCATTTATAAAAATAGACAGCAAGGGCTGGGAAGGTGGCTCAGTGGTAAAGCACTTGCCTTGCGTGCATGAGGCCCTGGGTTCGATTCCTTAGCACCACATAAGCAAAAAAGAAAAAAAGCCGGAAGTGGCGCTGTGGCTCAAATGGTAGAGCGCTAGCCTTGAGCTGAAGAGCTGAGGGACAGCACCCAGGCCCAGAGTTCAGGCCC
>NW_012267739.1:100917-106056 GCF_000151885.1 Dipodomys ordii | reverse complement strand
ATGTATTTTAATGTTTTTTTCTTTCATGCATGTGTTTCTAATGCATTTATAAGATTATCTCTTTGTTGCTTTGTATGTCCCTCCCCCACAGTATATCCCCTACTCTCACTATATTTGATGTCAGTATAACCTGTGGAGGAGATGGGGAAAAACCAGTTGTTTAAGGATTCAGGTGGACCTGTTGCAACAATGAGAAGTACAAGTTGTCATGTCCAAAATGAACTTTACAATGTTGGTGCGGGTGGTGGGGGAAAGGGGGGGAAGGAGAAGGATTGGGATTGGGGGGTAGGGGGGAGGCTGGGAAGGGATGTGAAGGGTAAACCAAAAGAGGAGGCTGCAATGCTTGGTAAGAAATGTATGCATTATCCTGCCCAAGTAATTGTAACCCCTCTGTACGGTATGTTCACAAATAAATAAAGCCGGGAAGGTGGCTCAGTGGTAGAGTGCTTGCCTTGCATGCCTGAGGCCCTGGGTTGGATTCCTCAGCACCACATAAGCAGAAAAAGCCAGAAGTGGCACTATGGCTTAAGTGATAGAGCGCTAGCCTTGAGCTGAAGAGCCAAGGGACAGCACCCAGGCCCAGAGTTCAGGCCCCCACAACCGGCAAAAAAAAAAAAAACAAATAAATAAAATAAAATTTTTAAAAAAATAAGTGTATAAAGGAAAAAAAAAGAGAAATGTACTCATTATCTTGCCCTTGTGTTTGTAACCCCTCTGTACAGTATTTTCACAATTTAAAAAAACAAAACAAACAAACAAACAAACAAAATCACCAAGTCTAGCTTATGGAAATCAGGTTATTAATAAATATTTAGGAGAATAATTAGAAGAACTGTTTATATCTGAGACAATGCTGAAATAAAAAAACGTAGTAGTTGAAATTTTAAAAATGCATAGTAGTACATTGTTTAAATATTTCTGTGAAGTTTTATATCACAGCAATGGCAGATTTTATGCCATTTGAATAAGCAAACTGGATTATTAATTATTGTATTAGTATAATGCATAATAGTTTATAACAAAATAATCTAACTTTTGTAGTTAGAGAGTTGTTAATTATAAAGTTGTTATAGAATTTCAACTTAAAATACAATTTACATTATTAAGTAAGGGCTCTAACTTTTAATATTAGCTACTCAGGTGTTTAAGATATGAGGATCCAGTTTCAAAGCCATATGGGGCAGAAAAGCCAGTAAGGGTAATAGTTTTAATTAATCCCCAATTAAGCCAAAAGTAGATCTGTATATCAAGTGGCAGAATACTAGCCTTGAGCACAAAATATCAGAGATAGCACCCAGGTCTTGAGTTCAAGCCCTGGTACCAGCACAAAATACAAATAAACAAAACATATTTTTTAAATATACATCAAAGTTGGGAAAGTTTACAAAAGAATTACATCATTGCCAGGCACCAGTGGCTCATGTTTGTAACCTTAGCAACTCAGGAGTGTGTGATCTGAGCATACTTGTTCAAAAGCCAGCCTGAACCCAAAAGTCCATTAGACTCTCATCTCCAATTAGCCACCAAAAATCCATAAGTGCAGTTGTGGCTCAAGTGGTAAAGCATTATTCCTGAATAAAATAGTAAGGGAGATCTCCCAGTCCCTGAGGAGTTAAAGCCCCAGTACACACACGTACACACACACACACACACACACACACACACACATACACACAGAGGCACAGAATAGTAAATTAAAGAAAAACAACATAATGGTTACTACATGGGAAACAACTAAGAACGCTGGAACAAGTTGGAAGCTTCTAATTTTCAGTTTTCAATATTATTTGAATTAATGGTAACTTGGGGGTGTTATTAAGATGGTCTTTTTTTTTTCCAGTCCTGTGGCTTGAACTCAGTGTCTGAGTGTGGTCCCAAGCCTCTTTGTGCTTAAGCCTAACTCTTTACTGCTTGAGTGACAGCACCAGTTCTGTTTGTTTGTTTTTTTTTCTGAATAATTTATTGGAGGGAAGAGTCTCACAGATTTCTTTCCCTGGATGTCTTCAAACTGCAATCCTCAGATTTCAGCTAGGATTAAAGGCATGAGCCACTGGTACCTGGCTCACATTTTTTTGTTTTGTTTTGATTTTTAGTTTGAATTTCTTACAAGTCTGCCAATTACCATGGAATTGCTGAATTTTAATTATGCTTCTGTTGTTTCTTGAGACCTCCTACTCACTGTGAATCTGTCTGACACTTGGTTTTCTCCATATCAAGATTGGTTGCACCTATCTTGTAGATAGCTATTAAGAACCATTCAGAATCATGTACTCCTCCAAAGCCTTGCAAACCTTGAAGAATTTCTTTGAACCAAGATGGCAATACACACACACACACACACACACACACACACACATATGCATATATGTATATATGTTTGTATGCATAAATATACAATGCATATATGTGAACACACATATATACATGCATGCATGTATACACATATATGTATATATGTTACTCGGATGTTTGAACAAAATGATGACTGTCTGATAGTGGTGTGGCTAGGGTAGTTTTTGTCCTCATTTATATCCTCTACTTTATACTGTTAGAAGTTGATGTCTTTAGTTTCTATTGCTTTTGTAACAAATGTGTGTTGCAAATAAAAACAACTCATTTTTTATTGTCCCCAACATTTTTTTTGGTCCATTGTGGGGCCTGTACCCTTGGCCTGGCTGCTGTCCCTCAGCTCAAGGCTAGAGCTCTATCACTTGAGCCACAGAGCCACCTTCCAATTTTTTCTGCTTATGCGGTGTGAGGAATCAAACCCAGGGCCTCATGCATGCAAGGCTGTCTACCACTGAGCCACCTTACCAGCCCCACAACAAATTTTATTACTCTAAAATCAATATATTGGAAAGATTGATCCTTCCTGGAGTTTCTGAAGGAAAATTTCTTGAGTAGGGAGAGATTTGGGGAGGGATAAAAAATTACTAGTTTAGACTCAATGCAGACATTTTCATTACAATGTCCTATTTTCTGTAGTTTTAAATTGTTAATCTATTTTAAATAATGTTTAACTACTGTTTATTTGCTGATGTACAAATTAATACAGTTGACAAGATTAAATTACTAAGCTTTGAGTAGTCATACTCAAAATTTGAGTGCTCCTTTATAATATGTTCTATTCCACAGTAAATGAACTTTAAGCTGCATTTGGGTAACTCCATTTCAAACTTCTTACAAAGATTAAGAAAGAGATAAACAAAGAACATTGTTTAAACATTTATGAATATTGTTTAGAGTTCAGTAGGTAGTTGATAACTCTTATAAATGCATCAATTCCACTTTCCCGGTATGGATATTTCTTTTAATACTTAGAACTTCAGAAAATGGAATTATAAATGGCTATCAAACAATAACTGTAATATGTTTCTCTATTTATATCACTCTATTTATATCACTGTCAAGTAGATATCACCATCAAACAGATCAAATGAATGCTAGGTAAAAATATCTTTCATATCAGTGTACATATTTAGTCACATATGAGATTCACATATATCTATCTAGAAAGGAAAATATGAAATATTAAAAAGTAGCTACTATTTTATTTGAGCTAAAAAGGAGGCCTACTGGAAGAGGTGACTGTTAAAACTTGAAATAAATTGAAAGAACAAATTTGAGGCTCAACGACAACAATTAGATTTGTAAAAGGTTTCATATGAATCCTTACCATTGTAAATTGCCTAGATATTATTATAAAGAACTGGATAGTCCTCAATGTTTTGTAAATAACTACATGACTATTTGTTCTTTCAATTTTAGTTTAAAATTTGTAGTATTTGTCTTGACAGTTTACAGGAAATTAAAACTTTGTTAACAGTATCAAAGATAATATAGTGATATTGTACATAGTGTTATAATTTAATTGTGAACACAGAGCTCCCTTATGTCCCAGCAATCCCACTTTTGGGCATTTACCCAAATGATCACAAACAAGATCATACCAAAGCTACCAGCAGAACCATGTTTATTACAGCATTATTCACCGTAGCTCAAATATGGAACCAACACTTGAATTCTATGCCTCCATCAGAAAAAATGACATTGTCTCATTTGTTAGGAAATGGAAAGACCTCTAAAAATTATATTAAGTGAAGTAAGCTAGGCCCAAAGAAACATAGGTCCCATGGTTTCCTTGTTTTCAATGACTAGTACATGTCTATGACAAGCAGAGAAGGTCAAAGGCTATGTACATATAAACATATGAGATGATGTTACCCGAAATATACCTCAAGACAGGGACACAAGAGAGTTTTTACTTTCTTGCTATTGTTTTTAATGTACTTATAAGGCACCATGTGATTCATTTGTTCCTTTTGTAAGTTTTCCCCCACAGTATAACCCGTTTTCACTGTATTTGATTCTGGTGTTCTACATCTTTTTTTTTCGGTGTGTGTGTGGGGGGGGCGGCCATGGGGCCTGAACTCTGGGCCTGGGCCCTGTCCCTCAGCTCTTCAGCCCAAGGCTAGTGCTCTTACCACTTGAGCCACAGCGCCACTTCCGGCTTTTTTCTTTTTGCTTATGTGGTGCTTAGGAATCAAACCCAGGGCCTCATGCATGCAAGGCAAGCGCTCTATCAGTGAGCCACCTTCCCAGTCCCATCTACATCTTGCATATACAATTTTATAATTAGGGGAGGGAAAGAGGTATAGTGGAATGCTTAAGTGGGGATGCACCCATTGTGACGATGAGATATACAGGACACTATGTTGAAAACAAACTTTACAATGTCAGAGGGTGGGGAGGAGTTGGGGAGGTGAATGTGATGGTAGGGGAAAATTAAAGTAGGAGGTAACAATGCTGGATAGGAAATGTTCTCATTACCTACTCATGTAACTGTAACCCGTCTGTCTCTTTGTCTATGTCTCTGTCTGTCTGTCTGTCTCTCTCTCTCTCTCTCTCTCTCTCCTGTCATTTCCTAGTCTCAGGTATCCCTCTGTGCTCTCCCAAGTTGTAGAAAGCAGCAATACTGGAAGTAATTTAAGTTGTAATAATAAATTTGTGTTATCAAAGCAGATTAAAATAACTGAATATTTTGAACATAGGCTGAGGCTATTTATTAGACAATCCTGAAAAGTGAAATTGTTCCTATTTTGAACATATTGTGACTGGAATTTTTGTTTGTTTTTTTTT
>NW_012267739.1:89438-91372 GCF_000151885.1 Dipodomys ordii | reverse complement strand
TGTCATTCTTTCTGATGGAGGCATAGAATTCCATTGTGTATATATACCACATTTTCTTGATCCATTCATCTACTGAGGGGAATCTAGGTTGTTTCCACATCTTAGCTATGGTGAATAATGCTGTGATAAACATAGTTGTGCTGGTAGCTTTAGTATAGTCTTGTTTGTGATCATTGGGGTATCTGTCCAAAAGAGAGATTGCTGGGTCATAGGGGAGCTCTATGTGGAATCTTTTGGGGAACCTCCATACTACTTTCCAAAGTGGATGAACAAGTTTACACTCCAACCAACAATGCAGTTAGGTTCCTTTCTGTCCACAACCCCTCCAGCATCTGTTGTTATTAGAGTTCTTGATTCTAGCCATTCTACCTGGGGTTAGGTGGTATCTCAATGTTGTTTTGATTTGCATTTCTTTTATGGCTAGGGAGGTGGAACACTTCCTTATGTGTTTATTGGCCATCCTTCTTTCCTCTTCAGAGAAGTTTCTCTTTAAGTCTTTAGCCTACTTTACTTATTTATTGGGCAGTTGTTTCTTTGAGGATTTGTTGTTGGGGATTAATTTTTTTTTTGATCGGTCATGAGGCTTGAACACTGGGCCTGGGCACTGTCTCTCAGCTCTTCAGCTCAAGGCAAGCACTCTACCACTTGAGCCACAAGGCCACTTCCGGTTTTCTGGTGGTTTATTGGAGATAGGAGTGTCACTGTCTTTCTTGCCCCGGCTGGCTTTGTAATGTGATCCTCAAATCTCAGCCACCGGAGTAGCTAGGATTACAGGCGTGAACCACCAACACACAGCAGATTTAATTTTTTGAGTTCCAGGTATGTTTTAGATATGAAACCTTTGCCCACTGTATGGCTAGTGAAGATCTTCTCCCAATCCGTGGCTTTCTATTGATCTTGTTAACTATGTCCTTTGCCATGCAGAAGCTCTGAAATTTCATGCAATCCCATTTGTCCAACCTCTCTTTGATTTGTTGTATTTCTGGGTCTCTTTTAAGAAAATTTCAGGAGACCTAGGGTTTCTCCTATTCTGTCCTGTAATGTTTTCAGAGTGTCTGCTTTGACTCCAAGGTCTTTGATCCATTTGGAGTTGATTCTGGTACAGGGTGATATATAAGGATCTTGCTTCAGTTTTCTGCAGGTAAATAATCAGTATTGCCAGCACCATTTACTGAAGAGGCTTTCTTCCATTTTATTTCTTTAGCTCCCTTATCAAAGATTAGATGACTATATGTCTAGATTCTAGTTTGGTTTCTACTATTTCATGGCATGGCTTTAGGTCTTACTTAAAATCTTGTTCATTTTTGGGTTTTCAATCCTATTCCATTGATACTGAGGTCTGTTCTTGTGCTAGTACCAAGCTGTTTATATTACTATGGCTTTGTAATAGAGCTTGAAATTTGATATTGTTATTCCTCCAAGACTGTTCTTTCTGTTAAGGATTGTTTTTGCTATTTGTTGTCTTTGATTGTTCCATATGAATTTTTGGATTGCCTCTTCTATTTCCTTGAAGAATGAGGTTGGAATATGGATAGGTATGTCATTGAATTTGTAGATAGCCCTGGAAGAATTGCCATTTTCACGATGTTGGTCCTTCCAATCCAGGAGCATGGGAGGTTTTGTCACTTTCTAAGTTCTGTTTTGATTTCCTTTTTCAGGCTTTTAAAGTTTTCATCATAGAGGTCCTTCACTTCGTTGGTTAAGTTCTTTCCTACGTATGTTATTTTTGTGGGGCTATAACAAATGGAGTTGCTTTCCTGATTTCAGCCATGCTTTTCTCATTGTTGGCATACAGAAAAGCCATTGATTTTTGAGGGTTAATTTTATACCCTGCTACTTTGCCAAAGTTTTGAATCAGTTTGAGTAATTTCGAAGTGGAGTCCTTGGGATTCTTTAAATACAAAATCATGTCATCTGCAAAGAGGGAGAGTTTT
>NW_012267739.1:83282-89388 GCF_000151885.1 Dipodomys ordii | reverse complement strand
ACAGTGTGACTTCTGGTTTTCTAGGGTTAATTGAAGACAAGAGTCTCACAGAAAGTTCTTGAATTGTGATCCTCAGATCTCAGCCTCCTGAGTAGCCAGGATTACAGGTGTGAGCTACTAGTATCAGGTTAAACAACCTATTTTCATTCATTTCCTTAATTAGAATATTCACAGAGAAGCTTCTCATACTCAGAGAAATGATGTAGGCTAATACTATTACTATAACCTTATTTTTGCTTTAGACTTTCCTAATTGCTCTTCCCTTCATGTGAAATGTGTTTTCCCAGTTTGGTTTGTTACTGGGTTACCTCTTGTGATTCATATCTTCCTTTCAGGTCAACATCTTGTCTCTTTCATCCCTCACAATTATGAATTATTGTTTAATATTAATCCATAAAAGATCATTTTTAGTTTGTGTCATTTATATTGCATTAGATAAAGTGATTAGATTAATTTATAGCTTCACCAAAAAATATGAGGCCTCATTTCCTACCACATTTTGCCAACCTTTTTATTGTTTTCTTGATTTTAGAAATTATTTTCATATTGCTTTCTGGCTGGGGTGAGATGGAGTCTCAGTGTGGTTAGGTTTTCATTTCCCTGGTGGCAAAAGTATTGAACATTTTTCATGTATGTGTTGGCTATTTAGTTCTGATTTTGAAACTTATCTGTTCAGTTCACTGGCCCATTTACTGATCGGATTATTGTACTATTTGTGACTTTTTTAAAGTCATTTTATATTTAGGATATTAATTTCCTGACAAATGAACAACTGAGAAAATTCTTCTTAAAGACTACGTCATCAGTCTGATAATTTTTTCTTCTCTGTACAGAAACTTTGATGCAAAACCACTTGTAATTTCTTGTACTGGTTGTAATTTCTGAGTTACTGATGTTTGGTTAAGAAAACTGATTTTTTTTAATTGTAAAAATACTGTACAGAGTGGTTACAATGACATGAGCAAGGTAATGAGTACATTTCTTATCGAGCATTGTTGCCTCCTCCTTTGTTTCCCCTTCCCATACCTTCCTATCTCCCCACCCTCTTCTGTGCCCCCCTCCCCCATGCCAAAGTTGTAAAGGTCGTTTTTTGACATAATGTCTTGTACATCTCATTGTTGCAATGGGTCCACCTGTATTCCTATTTAAACAATTTGTTTTTTTCCCTTCCCCTCCACAAATTATACCAACATCAACTACAGTGAAAACAGGAGTTATACTGTGGGGGAGGGACATACAAAGGAACAAAGAAATATCTTATAAATATATTAGAAACAATAGCAAGAAAGAAAAAAAAACATTTGAGTCTTTATCTTGGGGTTCATTTTGCCTAACATCAACTTATCTGACCATTTTTGCTTGTCTCAGACATATACTAGTTATTGCAAACAAGGGAAATCATGGGACCTATATTTTTGTGCCACCCTTCAGTAGATGAAGGGATCAAGAAAATGTGGTATATATACACAATGGAATTCTATGCCTCCATCAGAAAGAATAACATTGCCCCATTTGTTAGGAAATGGAAAGACTTGGAAGAGAAAACTGATTTCTATGTCTATGTTTTGAAGTTTTACCACTAAATTTACCTTTAGGACACTTAGTGTTTTAGATCTTACATTTAACCTATTTAAGTTACATTTTTACTGGAGGAGAGGTAGGGATCAAGTTTTAGCCTTTTACTTTTGTGGATATTGAGATTATGTAAGCATTAAAGATATTGTCTTTTCTCTAATGTATGTTTTGGGGACTTTTATGGAAAACTAGGTGCTATTGTTTATTTTGGTGTAATGTATTCTTACTCATTTTCTATTATTTATTGGGTGGTAGTGTTTTCTATAGATTTATTTTATAATTGTTTTTGTATCTCATAATTTGTGGTTGATTATTATAATACTTCCAGTATAGCTCTTTGCTTTCTCTCCTGGAGGATTTTGTGCTTGCATAAAGATATAAGAATGGGTTGCTTCTCTGTTTTGTTTCATTTTTGTTTTGCTTTTCTTTTCTATTTCTGTGAAGTTATGTTGGAATTTGGATGGGGATTATATCCAATCTGTTGATGGCTTTTGTGCTATTACTTTTTACCTGGTAGTGATACATAAACAATTTGCTTTTTAATATTTTATAATTTTACAATGTTTATAATCATCACTATAGAGCTATTTCATAGTTTTTGTTAGATTTATTCCTACCTGTTTTAGAGGCTACTGAAAAGAATATTTTCCAGTCCTCATCAATATTTTGTTGGTTTATAAATAGCTATATATTTTATGTGTAAAATTTATATTCTACAACTTCATTGAATGTGATTAACATATCTAAGAATTATTACTTGTCATCTGTAGTCTTTTGGGTACACAGTTGAATCATATGGAAATTTGACTTCTTCTTTTGCCATTTATTTCCCTATAGTGAGTGCTAATGGATAGCTTAGAAAGCCTTTCTCATTCCTAATTTTAGAAATGCTTTCAGATTTTCTATATTCAGAATAAGATAAAGATATGTTGATAATTTACAGTGTTTATTATGTTGAGAAATGAACCTTCTATTCCAGTTATTTCAGTGTTTTTATCATGAAGGAATGTTAAATTTTTGAAGGACTTTTATGTACCTTTTGTGATCATTATTTTCCACATACAATTCTGTTTATATAGTCTAGTATATTTATATCTGTGTAAGTTAAATATCTTTGGAGTCACTGGAATGAATCTAAATTACAGCTGGTTATGAATCTTTTAATATGTTGTTGAATTTTCTACAAGTATTTTGTTGAGATATTTTGGGAAGGGGAAACAAAAGAGGAGACAACAATGCTTGATAAGAAATGTACTCATTATCTTGCCCATGTAATTGTAACCCCTCTGTACGGTATTTTCACAATAAAAAAAAGAAACAATCACCCCACTAAAAATTGGGCTAAAGATGTTAAGAGAGAACCTCTCTAAAGAGGAAATCTGAATGTCCAAAAGACGAGTGAAGAATTGCTCACCATGTCTAGCTATAAAAGAAATGTAAATCAAAACAACATTGAGATTCCACCTTATACCAGTTTGAATGTCCATAATCAAGAAATCTAACAACAGATGCTGATGGGATGCAACTAAAGAGGAATGTTACTACATTATTGGAGGGAATGTAAACTTGTTCAAACACTCTGGAAAGCAGTGTGGAGGGTCCCCAAAATACTACACATAGAGCTCACCTATGACCCACTTCTGGGAATCTACCCAAATGTCCAACAAAGCCACACTTAAACACACCAGTATGATGATGTTCATTGCAGCATTATTTACCATAGCCAAGGTATGGAACCAACCCAGATGTCACTCAGTAGATGAATGGATCAAGAAAATGTGGTATATATACAATGGAATTCTATGCTTCCATCAGAAAGAATAACATTAGTCCATTCACATGGAAATGGAAAGACTTGGAAAAAATTATATTAAGTGAAGTAAGCCAGAGCCCTCCCCCCATCCAAAAAAGCAGGTTGCAAGATTTTCTTCATTTGTAAGAACTAGAAGATATAGAAAATATTCTTAATGGGGTATCTCAAGAACCCAAATGCTTAGTGCAAAGAATACATATATACTGAAGCATATTATTATGAACTCCAACTCATGGAAACAAGAGGCTCTCATTAGACTCGGTATGTCATTCAGTCTTTTTTTCTCTATTTTTTTCTTCATTTCTCTTAGCTTTTTGTACCTCATGTTTTGCATAATAGACATGCAATATGTGGAAGGGAAAGGGAATTACTGAAACAGCAGAACAATTGATTAACCACAGCAACATTGATACTCACATGACATTATGTGGGATATGAACATTACAACTTGGGGCAGGAGGGGGGATTGAGAAGGGTTATTGGGAGATAAAAAGGGGTGGAGTAATGTTCTAGGACTCTAACAGTTCTAGGACTCTAAGACACTGTGAAAGTCTTGCCTCTTGTTCTCATAGAGTGTATGTGTTGGCAGAATGCATGAATGTGAAAATAAACATTGGGAAAGATAATATTTATTTAAATAAATTTTTGATTAGTGTAAATTTGTTTTATAAAAGGAGTAAAATACTACATAGTATAATAACTAAATCAAAGTGAGGCTGATGAAACAGAACTGGCAGGTCCAAGTTTTGAGTTATCGTAGATGTTTTAACTGGGGTCTGAAGGACATCTATGTATTTATACAAGAGGAAAATTCATTACAGGCAAGAGGAGGAACATCTGAGAAATGGAAGTGGTTTCAGAGATAACAACTTCATAAAAAATGGAAAATCAGTGTGAGATTAGGGAGGTGATATTGAGCAAAGAGAAAGAACATTACAGGACATCTTTAACTGCAGTGAGTGTGTATGCTCTGAACATCCTTCTAGGACAATATCACAAGTGTCATTTTCTGTCACTGAGAAGTCCCGCAGAACACCCTGAAGACTTATATGGGTTTGAATTCCATCCTAATCAGTAGGAGCTACTTTGCACCCATTAGGAGACTACATGTGTTTTTTATGGGAGAGGTGTAATTTATGGATATGAATGTAAAGACAACAGAGATGGAAGCAAAGATACAGCACAGCATCAAGATTCAGGTACAAGGTGAACGATATACTGTCAACTTACAACAGTAGAGTTCATAGTCATAATCTATTTTGTATAAAATTTAAATTTAGCTTGAGTATGTAGGAAAACATAAGATACATTACCAAAAGTTTTCAAGCCTTCAAATCATGTATCTTTTTATTGTAAAGATGTTGTACAGAGAAGTTACAGTTACATGAGTAAGTCAATGAGTACATTGTCAATCATTGTTACCCCTTTCCTTCCTTGGTGTTGTCCCACTATTCCTTCCCTTCCCCCACTTCACACACTCCTCCCCCTCAATCTCATCCCCCCCATGGAAGTTGTAAAGTTCATTTCCAATATACTGTCCTGTGGGTATTCTTGTTGCAATGGGTCCTCCTGTGCCCTTGTTTCATCGTTTGGTTATTCCCCTTCCCCTCCCGTGATTAGACATACATCATGCTTTTTTGGTTCCAGTTATTTAATATAAAAGTTTTCTTCGACTTCTGGGTATGTTGAATAATACTCAGGAAGGTAAATGTTACAGTTTTCAGTCTATAAAATCCTTTTGTAGACACCATGTATCTTGTTTTAGATCTGTTTCGCTCCAGATGAATTGCCAAAAAGACAACTTTTTGCTATGATATTTATCAATATTTGGTGCTCATTAGAGGACATGTCAAGCTGTCAACTATTTCACTGATCATTTACTCTTCTCTTGAATTGACATTTCTTTTATTCTTTTAATTTTTACTGTAAAGGTGATGTACAGAGGGGTTACAGTTACATAAAGCATGTAATGAGTACATTTCTATTTGGCACTCTATCATCTCTTCTCTTGTCTTTTTTTTCCTGGTTTTTCCCTCCTGACTGTTCCTCTCCAACAAATTATACAGTTAATTTCAATATAGTGTCCAGTAAGTATCACTGCTGAATTTGGGTGATGTGGGACACTTTATTATATTTAGCACCAGCTGATGTCTCAGAGATTTAAAAAATTGGATTAACCCAATTCACTTAATCTCCTTTGTTCTCTTGATTTTTTTTATTTGTGAAAATAACATACACAGGGGTTACATTTAACATGGGCAAGGTAATGAGTACATTTCTTATCTAGAATTGTTGCCTCCTCCTTTGTTTCCCCTTCCCATCCCTTCTATCTCCCCCTCCCCTCAACACTCTCCCACCCACCTCCCACCCCCAGCCTGGCATAAGTTGTAAAGTTCGTTTTTCCACATAACATATTGTATATCTCATTAATGCAATGAGTCCACCTGTATCCATATTTAAATAATTTGTATTTTTTTCCCTTTCCCTCCACAAATTATACCAACATCAAACACCGAAAAAAAACAAGGGTTATACCATAGAGGAGAGACATACAAACTAATAAAGAAATCATCTTATAAATATGTTACAAACAATAGCAAGCAAGAAAAAACATTTGAATCCTTATCTTGGGGTTATTTCGCCTAACATCAACTTATCTGATCGTTTCTGCTTGTCTCAGGCATATGCTAGTTATTGCAAATAAGGGAAACCATGGGA
>NW_012267739.1:48148-81138 GCF_000151885.1 Dipodomys ordii | reverse complement strand
AAGAGAAGATGAGAGAGTGGACATCCTTGTCTCATTCCTGAATTAATAGGAAATGGCTTTAGTTTTTCATCATTAAGTATAATGCTGGCTGTAGGTTTGTCATATACAGACTTCATTGTATTGAGGAATGTTCCCTTGATCCCTAATTTTTCCAAAACCTTCATCATAAAGGGATGTTGGATCTTGTCAAATGCTTTTTCTGAATTTATTGAGATAACCATGTGGTTCTTATCCTTCTCTTGTTGATGTGATGAATTATATTAATTGATTTGTGTGTATTGAACCAGTTTTGCATTCCTGAAATGAATTCTGTTTGATCGTGGTGTATGATTTTTTGGATGAATTGTTGAAGTAGTTTGGCTAAAATTTTGTTGAGAAGTTTTGCATCAATGTTCATCAAAGAAATGGGTCTATAGTTCTCTTTCTTTGATGAGTCCCTGCCTGGTTTTGGGATGAGGGTTATGATGGCTTCATAGAATTAGTTCTGTTTTGAACTGTCTCTTTCAATTGCATTGACGATTTGGAGGAGTATTGGTGTGAGCTCTGCATTGAAGGTCTTGTAGAATTCCGATGTGAAACCATCTGGTCCTGGATTTTTCTTAGATTGGAGGTCTCTTATTGTGGTTCCTATTTCAATGTTTGATATGGGCCTGTTAAGATGGTTTAACTCATCGTGGTTTCATTTTGGCATGTCAATATTTGCTAGGAAAAGGTCCATTTCTGCTAAGTTCTCAAACTTATTAGCATAAAGTTTTGAGAAGTATTCCCTTATAATGTTCTGAATCTTGGTTGTTTCCGTGGTGATGTTTCCATTCTCATCTCTGAGTTTATTTATTTGGGTGTATTCTCTTCATTTTCTCCTAAGATTTGCTAAGGGATTCTCAATTTTGTAAAGTTTTTCGAAGAACCAACTCTTTGTTTTGTTGATTTTTTCTATGTTTTTTTGGATTCTAAGTCATTTATTTCGGATTTAATTTTAATTATTTCTTTCCATCTACTGGATTGGGGTTTATCTTGCTGTTCTTTTTCAAGGAGGTTCAGATGTGTCATTAAATTGTTGATTTCAGATCTCTCCAATTTGTTGATGTAGGAACTCAGAGCTATAAACTTGCCTCTGAGTACTGCATTTGCTGTGTGCCAGAGGAGCTGGTAATTTGTGTGTTCATTTTTGTTGAATATCATGAACATTTGAATTTCTTTCTCATTTAGTCCATGACCCACTCGTGATTCAGCAGTGTGTTGTTCAGCCTCCATGTTTTAACAGGGCTTTCTTTGGTGACTTTTGGTGTTGAGTTCTAATTTTATTCCCTTGCTGTCTGAGACAACGCAAGGTATAACTTCATTGTTTCTGAATTTGGACAAGTTTGCTTTGTGGCCTAAAATGTGGTCTATTTTGGAAAATGTTCCATTTGCTGCTGAGAGAAACGTGTATTCTGATGCTGCTGGGTGAAATATTCGGTACATACCTGTTAAGTCTAGTTGATCTATGTAGTTGTTTAGATCTGTGCTTTCTCTGTTGAGATTTTGCTGAGTTGATGTTTCTAGTGGGGATAGTGGTGTGTTAAAGTCTCCAACAATTAATGTCTTTGGATCTTGTGAGATTTGAGGGAAAGTAGTGTTTCTTGGATAAATTTGGGTGTTCCATTGTTTAGCGAATAGATATTTAGAACTGTAATACCCTCCTGAAGGAGAGATCCCTTAATTAGTATGTAGCAAGCTTCTTTATCCCTTCTCACTAATTTTAATTTGAAGTCTATTTTATCTGACATTAGGATTGCAACTCTCACCTATTTATAGGTACTGTTTTCTTGGTAGATTTTATTCCCGCCTTTCACATTCAAAATGTGTTTGTTTTTATGGGCAAGGTGTGACTTCTGAAGTCAGCAGATGGAAGGATCTTTCTTTTTAATACAACTAGAGAGTCTATGTCGCTTAATTGGAGAGTTTAGTCCGTTAATGTTGAGAGATAGGACTGAGAGGTGTTGGGAGTTTCTGCCATTTTTTCCACCTTCTTGTGAGCTGCAGCAACTGGGTTCTTTCTATGGTTCTTGGACTCTCAGTTTGAGTATGGTTTCTTGGCTTTACTGTGGTCGTGTTGGTTTTCTATGTGTAGGAAATCTTTAAAAATCTTTTGTAAGGCTGGTGTGGCGGATATATTGTTTCAATTTTTCTTTGCTATGGAAGGTTTTTATTTGACCTTTGGCTATGAAGGAGTGTTTAGCTGGGTACAGTATTCTGGGTTGATAGTTGTTTGTCTTTAGTGCATGGCATACATCATTCCAGGCTCTTCTTGCTTTGATTGTCTCTGCTGACAAATCTGAGGTGATTCTAATTCGTTTCCTTTTATAGGTGATTGAGCTTTTCTCCTTGACTGTTTTCAGGATCCTTTTCTTGGTCTGAATTGATCTTGTGTGGATTATAATGTGACAGTGGGATGTCCTGTTCTGGTCTGGTCTATTTGGAGTTCTAAAAGCTTCTTGTATCTGAATAGGCCTATCTTTTTGCATGTTTGGGAAGTTCTCTGCTAGGACCCTGTTAAACAAATTTCCTATACCATTAACTTATGTCTGTGGGTGCTCTTCTACACCCATTATCCTCAGATTAGGCCTTCTGATGGTATCTTCCAAATGTTGAATAGATCTACCATATTTCTTGTATTTGTCTTGCATAGTTGAATATTCTTTCTCTATGGGGCTTGAAATCTGGGCTTGGGCACTATCCCTCAGCTCTTCAGCTCAAAGTGAGTGCTCTACCACTTGATCCACAGTACCACTTCCAGTTTCATATTGGTTTATTGGAAGTAAGGGTCTCATGAACTTTTGTGTCCCGGCTGGCTTTGGACTGAGATCCTCAGATCTCTGCTTCTTGAGTAGCTAGGATTACAGACGTGAGCCACCAGCGTCCAGCTTTAGTGATTTTTTTAAAAAATAGGCAACAGACACTTTCAACTGGATGGTCCATAGCCTTTGTGGCAAATGTAGATTTACCATTTGTCTCTTGTGACCAGTGATAGTATTCTTCATCATGATAGGAGAAATGAATATATCATGATGTATTAAAATGTCCAAATTCTGAAAGTATTTTCTTATTCTTATCTATCTATCTATCTATCTATCTATCTATCTACACTTAGAATAGTGTAGTAGAATAGAACAAATGGTCAGAACAATTTATAACTCTTCAAGCTTATGAGAATCATACTGACACATTAAAACTAATAAAAATTTATAAAACAATATCTGCTAAGGGATATTATATATATATATATATGGTGAATTCTCTGTCATTGATGATATTATATATTATATATATGAAATTTGTACTGTGTTTATAGGCGTTAAATTAAAAAAGAATATAATTGTAAAATATGACTGAGAAGGGCAACATAAAACAAAATGATATTGTCATCTTGGCTTTAAACAGACATAAAATTAGTTTTAATTATTTAAATTCATCTACCAAAAGGTAATTTCTGGTAAATGTTACTGATTTTATGATCATAGAGCCATTTGGTTCGTTTCCTTACCCAACATTTAAAATAAATTAATCCATGGACCACAAATTGAAAACATATTGCAGAAAATGTCAAATAATATTTTAAGACCATTCATAAAATATTATAAGGCTAGTTATTTAAGACCATTTTCTCTCACTCTAAGAATTTAAACTAATCAATGAGAGCCAGTTAAGCAAGAGACATTCCAGTTTGATAAATGGAAATTTCTTTCATAGAGGAGCTCACTTGATATATGATTTAAAAACACTCAGAATTTATTGAATTAAATACAAGAGGACATATGATGTGCATACTACTATATATGATTATGAAATAATAGTAACTTATAAATATCTGGATATCTTCAGATTGGCTAGATTCTGAATATAATGAACTCATTAGAAACAGAAGATACAAAATAAACAGAACTGTTAAAGCTTTTTTTTTTAAGTTTGTGGTTTCAAAAGACTGGCACATAATAAAAACAGTAGATATTTTCTAACACTACAACAGAAACAATAGATTCCCTTTAAAAGGTGAAAATATTTTTTTCCTAAGGTCAATTATATTTGAAAAGAGATACTTTAAGAATTCAGCTGTTTATGATAATAATAATCAATGTGGGGCTCACTCATACCTCAGGGCTCATGAATTGCTTATCTGCAGCTTTAATGATATATTTTTTTCCTTGTTTGATTTTGGTACCAGTCCTGGGGCTTGACACCAGGACCTAGGCCCTATCTTTGAGTTTTTGTGCTAACGGGACGTATTCTGAAAGTTAAGCTCCATTTCTGACTTCTTTTGGTGGTTAATTGGAGATAAGTGTCTCATGGACTTTCCTTACCAGGGCTAGATCTCATATATCAGCTAGGATTGTAGTTTTGAGCCACTGTTGAATAGATTGACCAAATAATTTTACTTCAGAAGAAACTCTGTTCCTTTTTATCTCTGCTCCATTCTCTTGAAACAATTCTTTGATCATGACCCCAGAACGGAAATAGAACTTGGAGGTAGAAAGGAAGAGAAGAAGCCAATGGAAAATAAGAATTCTAAGTATCTTTATACCAAATTCTGGAGTACCGAACTTCATTAAAGAAACCCATAGGCTACACCCCACCTCAGGTTACTTGAGCTGACCTAAGCTTTGGCAAAGAAACAGGATACAAAATTAGTCCACAAAAATCAGTAGCTTTTCTCTATGCCAACAATGAGAAGAGTGAGGCTGAGATCAGAAAAGCAACTCCATTTATAGTAGCCTGAAAAAAATTCCTAGTAATTAACTGGACCAAAGAGGTGAAAGACCTCTATGATGAAAACTTAAAAAAACCTGAAAAAGGAAATTAAAGCAGATGTAAGGAAATGGAAAATTTCCCCATGCTCCTGGGTTGGGAGGATTAACATTGAGAAAATGGCAACACTGCCAAAAGCTATGTACAAATTCAATGCAATTCCTATCATAATTCCAAGAACATTCTTCAATGATATAGAAGAAGGAAACCAAAAATTCATATAATATGATAAAAGACCATGAATAGCAAAAACAATTCTTAGCAGGAAGAACAGTGCTGGAGGAATATCAAAACCAGATTTCAAGCTCTATTGCAAAGCTGTAGTTATGGAAAAAGCTTGGTACTAGCAAATGCACAGGCCTGAGGAACAAAGGAATAGAATTGAAGACCAGAAATGAGCCCACAGACCTACAGCCACCTAATCTTTATAAGAGACCCAAAAACACAGAATGGAAGAATGACAGCCTCTTCAACAAATGGTTCTGGCAGAATTGGCTATACACATATAGAAAACTGAAGTTAGACCCTTATACCCCACCCTGCACAAGAATCGATTCCAAATGGATCAAAGACATCAATGTCAGACCAGATACCCTGAAAATATTACAGGAGAAATACAAGGGCTCCTTGGCACAGGTAGAAACTTCCTACATAAGGATCCAGAAACACAACAAATCAAAAAAAGCCTGGATAACTATGATTGCACTAAACAGCAGAGTTTCTGCAAGGCAAATGACATAGCAAGCAGGATATATAGAAAGCCCAGAGATTGGGAGAAAATCTTTTCTAGCTATATATCAGACAATGGTCTTATATCTCAAATATACTTAGAGGTAAAAAAATTAAGCTACACAAAAACAAATACAGAAAGAAACAACAACGCTATTAATAAGTAGGCTAAATGTTTAAAAAGAGACTTCTCTGAAGAAGAAATAAGAATGGCCAATAGACATATGCAGAAATGTTCCACATCTCTGGCCATAAAAGAAATGCTAATCAAAGCAACATTGAAATTCCACCTCACTCCAGTTAGAATGGCCATTATCAAGAAAACAAATAATAATAGATACAACAGATGCTGGTGGGATGTGACCAAAATGGAATGCTACTACAATGTTGGTGGGAATGTACATTTATCCAACCACATTGAAAAGCAATATGGAAGTTCCTCAAAAGACTAAACATAGGACTCCCCTGTGACCAGCAATCCCACTTCTGGGCATTTACCCAAATAACCACAAACAAGGCCACATTAAAGGTACCAGCACAACCATGTTCATTGAAGCATTATTCAGCATACCTAAGATATGGAATCAACCCAGATGTCCCTCAGTACATGAATGTGGTATACATACACAATGGCATTCTATCCTTCCATCATAAAGAATGACATCATCCCATTTATAAGGACAAAGACAGACTTGGGAAAAATCATATTAAGTAAGCCAGACTCAAAGAAACATAGGCTCCATGTTTTCCCTCATTTGTAATGACCAGAATATTCTTAGCAGAGGATCACAACAGCTCAATACCTATGTGCATATACTTATATAAAATGATGACTACCAAAATGAACTCCAAGAAAAGGAAATAAGAAATTTTTTTTTAGTGTAGCATGTTCAGTTATTTCTTTTTCTTTCTTTCTTTTCTCCTTTGGTTTATTCCCTGTCGACACTGTTTTTGATTTCTGTATCTTTTGTCTTGTATATAAGTTTATCTGATTTGGGGGAACACAAGGGAACTCACAGAAACTGGGACAAATGGTGAACAAATGCAATAGTGATAATCACTAGACACTATGTTGGAAATGAACTTTAGAACGTGGGGAGTTGGGAAAGTGGGATCAAATGAAGGAGGGTGTAACACTGTTCAAAAAGACATGATCTCATTACTTTACTTACATAATTGTAATCCCTCAGTACATCACCTGTACAATAACATTTTTTAAAGTATCTTATGGGTTTAATGTCAAACATTTGGATGCATTTTATTTTATTTTACTGATACATTTATTATTTGTTTTATCCATCAGAGTATGGACAACATATCTAATGGAATTTCTAATAAAATATTCAGAACAGAATTTGTACCAGGCACTGGTGGCTCACACATTTACTTCTACCTACTCAGGAAGATAGTTTGAAGCAAGCTAGAGCTGAAAGATTTTCAAAGTTCCATTTGAAAAATAATCAGCAAAACATCTGCAAGTATGGGTGGCTTGACTTCTTCCCTCTTTATTTGGATCCCTTGTATATTTCCCCTTGATTTATTTCTCTGTCTAGGAATTCCAATACTATATTGGATAGGAGTAAAGACTACAGACATTTTTGTTTTGTTCCTGATTTTAAAGGAAATAGTTTTTCACCACTTATGACATTGGCTGCAGGTATGCCATATATAGCTTTTATAATGTTATATGTTCTATTTCTAGTTTCCACAGAGCTTTTATCTTAAATGTATGCTGGATTTTTGTTAAAGTTTTTTCTTCATCTATTCTGATGACAAGTGATTCTTGTTATTTATTCTGCGATGGACAGAGTATGATGTTATGTGTGATGTTAAATGAAGTAAGTCAGGCTTAGAAAGATAAAGGATGCATATTTTCTCTCATACATTAAAATTAGGCCTAACATATTATTATTGAGACATTTATAGGGCCATATGGATATATGCACAGTCAAATTGGTTGAAGTTTTGTATAAGAAAGGATATATATGAAGATGTAGGATGTATATGAAAGGTGTAGTCCTCTGAACAGTTTAGTCAAAAGAATACAAACTCCAATGTTTTTTCTAAGGAGGGGTAGATTAAGAGAGGGAGAAAGATTAATTAATAGAAAGATGAATGGTGGGCTAGTATAATCATAATACCTATGTACATAAATGAAAATGAAGGAAGGTAATATGAGGGGCATGGGTAGGACTGGAACAGATAGGGGAGGCAAATGGAAAGAGTGACACTGATCAAGATGTGTTGTTTCATAAATCAACATATTGAAACTTCTTTGTACAACTTCTTAAAATAATAAAATAAATTATGAGACAAGGAAAACAAAAAAATCCAGAAGTCAGCCACAAGTGTGGTTAAGATGGTAGAAAAGAGTCATTTCTTCAACATAATGTGTACTGAGAATCATTGCTGAATTAATTCACCCTGTTCAAAAAGAAATGTACTCCATACCTGACTTATGTAACTGTAATGCCTCTGTACATCATTTTACAATACATTTTTAAAAGATGATAGAACATTGACTGTGAGTAATAACCCCAAGAGCTCAAGATGCCCTGATTTCAAGGCCTGTTTTATTTTTTGTTTTGTTTTGTTTTTGTTTTCCTTGTTCTTAATGGACCTCTTGCCTTATTATCAGTCTTAGGGGAAAAGAACATTTCAGCATGGATTGTGGTGTTTGCAGCTGATATTTTTCATAGATGCCATCTAAAAGATTAAGAAAGTCCTATGATCTGTTTGCTAAAAATTTAATCAGGAATGGGTTTTTTAATTGTTTTTACTAATATTAAGAGGATCATTCTCTTTAAGATGCAATAACTATTTAATTTTTAAATTTTGAATTAACTCTACATGACAGCCATAAACCCCTGTGTATTTTCCCATTCTTTAAGGTAAAGTTCTTTCATGCCTATATACATTATAAAGAAAAGACAACTACTCTAACATTATTTTCAAAATTAAAAGAAAATGCGCTTGCTCAATTATGTACCACTTTTGATACTTCTCATTGTAATATTAAAAGATTTATTCTACTGATAAGTGGACTCAGGAATTCATCTGTTTCACTTTCACTCTCACTGGATATATACTGGATGTATTTGCATAATTTAAAATCCCTATTTAAAATCTTATTCTTCTATCATTCTAACAATGGCCTTCCAATGTCTTCTGGAACTGTTTTGTTGAGGTAAGCATTTGCTCAGAGCTTGTTCCCCATGAGAAATGTATCAGAATTCTATGGCTTCTTTCAGTATTTTCTCCTTAAATATGATCAGTCACAATATTATTTGCACCAACCTTCTGGGTTAAATTTATCTTTATCTGAAATCTTGTAATGGGTGACTGATTTTGGAGTCAGCTTGAAAGAGCAAGTTCACACAGACAACCTGGTAATATCCTTTTCATTTTTTCCTTGCAAGATCCTCCCCTCTTATTTTATTAACATAGTTTTGCCTCCCTTTTTTGTCAGTGAATTTTATTCTCCCCAGAGTACCACCTGCTCTCAGAGTACAAGGCATAGAAACTACACGGGCATTAGTGGCTCACTCAACTACTCAGGAGGTTGAGATCTGAGACTTGAAGTGCAAAGACAGCACAGGCAGAAAGTCCCGGAGGCACTTATCTCCAATTATCCAGCAAAAAAATAGATGTGGAATTACGACTGAAGTGGTAGAGCTCCAGTCTTGAGCTAAAAAGCCAACTGAAAACATGAGGTCTTAAGAGTTTAAACTTCAGTACCTGTACACATACATGCACCCAAACACAAACTTTCTTAAAGGAAGGCTTAAGAACTGGAATCTCATCCTACCTTTTCTCTTTTCCTCAGTGTGAACTTCTGAGTATATCTGAACTGCTGGGTCTTCTGCTTCCATCTATTGCCATTTGTGGTTAAGTCATTTTTCCCCTATTGCCTCTCAGATATTGGATTTGTGGTCCAGTAAAGGAACAGTTGAGATCATGCTGCAATACTGAAAAAGGACCCAAATCTTGGGGTTTTTTCATAAGCAAATAAAGCATCAAAATCAGAAATAAAATTCAAAGTAACTGTAGCTCATTTTCTACTACTTCTGGGCTTACTGATCTGGAAATACAACCAATTTCATACTCAATATAAAAGCAATGATAATATGAAGAAACTACCTAGTGATTTCCTCAGAGATTTCACTTTTCATAAAGGTAGTTTGGAGACTAGAGGATAGTCACCATTTTATTTTAAGGGAAGATTTTCTTCATCTTTCTTTCTAAATTTTCTAGGACTTAGTACTTAGAAAGAAAACTGATACCAAAATAAAGGAATGATTCGGCTATCATAATATTACAATTACAAAAATGTTGGCAATACATTAAAATCCAAGTAGTTCAAATCATTTCAAATGTCTACTGAGTCTTTAACCAGTATCTGTATATAAAAATACAAAAGAAATTAACTTAATTCCCTGATAGATTTTTATTTTGGTGGATAAAGAGTGATAGAAACATGCAAGGATGTTTTTATTAGCTAAATAAATGTCACTAGAATGTAAACACATATATTATAGGCACAAATACAACTTATTCAGGAGAGATTCACAGGTCAAGGTCATATATGTAATACTCAGGCAGATATTAAACTAGGGCCTAAAATCATGTGATATTATTTAGAAAGTTTTCCCTCTCATGCTTTAAGAAGACCATTGCTCAGCAATTACAGGCAGTACTTTTGTAAACTATAGTAAAATTATACCTTTCTTTCTGAAAGTATTATTGCCCCTTCTTTTATTTTGTTTCCCCAAGGTGCTTATCATTTTCTAACAACTATATGCTTTCTATATATCATAGCTTTACCTCAAATAAAAGTTATGTTGCATTGGCCCCGCTATCTGGGGATTAAAGCAATATCTGGAGCAGAACCTGTACTCAGACATATTTGCTCAATGTATGCACTGAACATATATATACATTATAATATATTTTAAATATATATTCAAATTTTATGATGCTTAAAGTATTTCTATCTTGAAATTGGAGTTCTATAGAAATTTTTTCTTCTTAAAACATTATATTCATAAATATATAAATATATATGTATATATGTATATTTATTTGTTGCAATTAATATTTGGTTATGAGATACTAAGCCTAATAGCATGTTCATATAGTCTTTATTCACCTGAGAAAATCACCAACCAAAAACAATTCTTAGAAAAAAAACTACATTTCCCTGAATTATATTTTTATTTACCACTTATGCATTTGGGTTATATTTCTTAAGTAATACCTTCCTTGTAAAATTGTTTAAAACATTAACTAAATCAGTACAGTGACAATTGCCAGTCACATTGTTTTTTGCAGCATTGACAAAACATAAATACAGAAAGATACATGATTTGATCTACATGATAATGTTAAGATGGTTATCATGAAGAATGTAAAAAATTAATTCTGTCACTGAAGTTAAAGGATAAACATGTGATGCATTTGTGTAAGTTATCCATGCCAGAGACAGTCATTTACTAAGGAATGTTTTGTAATTTAAAGAACATTACAACATCTTTCAAATATAAAGCAAAAATGATACAAAAATAGTCAAAAATGAAGCTGAACAAGAAGCGAGGGTTTATTATAGAGCATATGTCTTTAAATGCAAGTGAGTTTTGATTTTTTTCCAGAGATATGGAACACTTATAACAGAATATATAATCTGTTTTAAATGTAAATGCTCATTATATATCAGAGTGGGACATTTTCATGCTTATCTAGGAACTTCAGAAGGGATTAAGAGGGCAAGAAATAGGTAGAGAGAGAGAGATCTAATTAAGAATGAAAATTAAGAAGTATGTGATGATGTTAATAATTCGATGAATTTTAAGCCATAATTGCATGGTTTGTGTTTGGCTCATTGCTTACAGAAATAAGAGTGCAATAAATGCATTTAAGAAGTAGGTAACATGTACACCAAAATTCTAGTTAAGAGACAAACATAATCCAGATGTTTACCTGTTGCTGTCATTCATGAAAGCTTAACACGGTGTCTAATATCACTGTTGAATTGGTTCATTGTTTGTCCCACAGTTTCTGTGATTCACTTTCCCTTCCCCAAATCAGATAAACTTATTTACAAGATAATGAAATAAAAAACAGTGACAACAGGGAATAAAGCAAAGGAGAAGAAAAAATGAAAAAGAAATGCAAACAGTACACTAAAAATAGCCCCACTAGTTTCCATTTCTTGGAGTTAATTTTGATAAGCCTCATTTTATATGGTCATGTGCAAATAGGTATTGAACTGTTGTGATCCTCTGCTAAGAATATCTTAGACATATTCCAGTTATTACAAAAGTGGGAAACTATGAAGCTTATGTTTCTTTGAGTCTGGCTTACTTCACTTAATATGATTTTCTCCAAGTCTTTCCATTTCCTTAAAAATGGGGAGATCTCATTCTTTCTGATGGTAGCACAGAAGTCGATTGTATATATACACCAAATTTTCTTGATCCATTTATGTACTGAGGAGCATCTGGGTTGATTCCATATCTTAGCTATTACCATAGCTAATGCTGCAATGAACATGGTTGTGCTGATACCTTTAATGTGGCCTTTTTGTGGTCATTTGGTCATTTGGGTAAATGCCCAGGAGTGGGATTGCTTGGTCACAGGGGAGCTCTATGTGTAGTCTTTTGAGGAACTTCCATAGTGCTTTTCAGTATGGTTGAACAAATGTACATTCCCACCAACAGTGGGAATGGTCACATCCCCCCAGTATCTATTGTATCTATTATTTGCTCTCTTGAAAATGGCCATTCTAACTGGGGTGAGGTGGCATTTCTTTTATGGCCAGAGATGTGGAACATTTCTGCATCTGTCTATTGGCCATTCTTATTTCTTCTTCAGAGAAGTCTCTTTTTAAACATTTAGCCTATTCATTAATAGGGTTGTTGTTTCTTTCTGTATTTGTTTTTGTGTAGCTTAATTTTTTTTATCTCTAAGTATATTTGAGATATGACCATTGTCTGATGTATAGCTAGAAAAGATCTTCTCCCAATCTTTGGGCTTTCCACATATCGGGCTAGCTATGTCATTTGCCATGTAGAAACTCTGTAGTTTAATGCAATCCCATTTATCTAGACTTTTTTTTGATTTGTTGTGTTTCTGGATCCTTATGTAGGAAGTTTCTACCTGTGCCAAGCAGCCCTAGTGTTTCCCTATCCCTTCCTTTTTAGGGTACCTGATTTATATTGAGGTCTTTGATCCAGTTGGATAGTCACAAGTATAATAACAACAAATCATCTAAAAAAATACAAACCAAGTAAGCTTTCTTTTCAATTAAGATTTCTAAACATTCAGATTTCTAAAGTTTAGATTACCTTACTTTCTAACTTTCTGACAAATATTGCACAAACAGCCAACAATTGAAATTTAATTCAACATTAGCCCTCATAAAATTCAGTTAATACTTCAATATGATCATGCCATATGATTCCTAAAATATACACATTTATGCATTCATTTTATGTATGGAGAGGATGTGATAGAAATTGCTGAATGTGCTTATTTTTCTCTTTCTGGTATTACAAATTACCATGAAATCTTTACTTGTAAAATACCACCAGTTCATTCCAAAGGTGTGTATCAGAAATCCAATATTGGTCTTATTAAGCTATTTAAGGTGTCAGTGTACCAGTGATCCTATCTGGAATATCCTTAGGAGGATCTATTTCCAACTCCTTTGAAACAGTTGGAGGCTGCCACTATTCCCTGTGTCATGGCTCTTGTTTATCTTCAAATCTGGCAACATCACACCTTCTGATCTTTTATACTCACATCTCTCATCAGCTCCAAATAAGAAAGGGTCTTGTAAGGAACATACAAGACCTGATGATACATATTCCCGTAAATGATTTCCTCCATCTCAATCCTCAAATGTAATCAAATATGTAAAATCCCCATTTCTATGTTTACAAACTCAGAAAATAATGTTTGAACTTCTCTAGTGAAAAGGTCCTTTTACTTTCTACCACTGTCCATCTTATTTATCCTCATTGTGTTTTAGGTGAGTCCAATAATTTGTCATTTCTTTCCTCATCTTGGGTCTTAAACACATTTCGTTTTAATCATCTGTTCATAGCCAGCTTGATAAATCAGCATTTGTTGACTACTATGCATTACCTTTAATATCCAACAACTGGAATGCATTTCCTCTTCAGGAGGGCTTAATTAAGGTTATCAATCTGGTTAAAGTTAATCCTGTCCCTTCATGATTTTGCACAGCAGTTGTTGGGAATATCTCAGGATATTGAGGTGCCACATAGGAATAAGGACACCAACTTGAAAATAACCTAGCAATTTCTTTTTATGCAGAATGATGATGTACTGACAGAAAGTGACTGGAAAGCAAGCATACTTAGTGAGCAGTCCACCCAGGTTTTATCCCTAGCACATTGCCCTTCATTCTGATTGGTCAGAACTTAGGTTCCCAATCTTGTGCAACTTGCTAGTTAGAAATTCCAAAAACAAAGGAGTCAACAATGCTCAATAGAAAATGTACTCATTACCTTGTTCATGTAACTCTAATCCCTCTTTACAGCTTTTTTTGTTTTTTTTTTGGGGGGGGGTCCGGTCGTGGGGCCTGAACTCTGGACCTGGGCGCTGTCCCTCAGCTCTTCAGCTCAAGGCTAGCACTCTACCACTTGAGCCACAGAGCCACTTCCGGCTTTTTTCTTTTTGCTTATGTGGTGCTGAGGAATCGAACCCAGGGCCTCAGGCATGCAAGGCAAGCTCTCTACCACTGAACCACCTTCCCAGACCTCTGTACAGCATTTTTACAATAAAAACATACAAAAAATTATCTAAGGAACCAATAAAAACCAGAACATCTGGCCAAGATTTGTCACAAAAAGAATTCTTAATCAGCTAGCATTCTTCAATTTGAGCTATACCTCGAGTCCTTAAAGGACGAATTCTTATAATAGGATATGACTTAAGTACATAGCTTTTGGTCATAGAGTAGCTGCCCTTAAAATAGCAGAGCTTATGTCAAGGAACCACTTTGACAGAAAAGTTTACCATGAGTTACAAAGTAATTTTACTTCTAATCCATATATATATATATATATTCTTTGTCCGATGCATCTATGAATTTTTAATATAAAATTAGCTATGTTTGCCCATTTGAGTTACTTGGTTTACAAGTGACTCCGCAAGGGATGACAGTTGACCTATTTGTCAATTAACACATATATATATGACATACATTGTATATTGGGTAAGTATAAATCTGCAGGGAATCTTGACGTTTTTGGCATTAATGTTTATAATGAGACACAGAAAAAAAGAACCTAAAATTATTTAAATGCTAAAGTAGCACAGAATTTGTACCAAAGGAATGGTATGAACAAAAATCGAAGGAGCTTTGATTGCCTGGATTTGTAACATCTGTGGTTCATTTTAAAAACATAGACCTTACTCAACTGGACTAGAAAAATGACAATGTTCTATTTAATTCAGAACAGCTATCTATCTATATTTAAGTGACATGTAATGGTGCTCTGTACACACTTATGAAGCTGAATTAATGCTTGTAAGAGTTATAATCATTTTCACAAGAAGACAGTAATAAAGAAATGTGAAGAGATGCAGGGAGAAGGAGACAGAAAGATTAAGGGGAAAGCATAAGGAACAGTTTGGCTAGGCTTTCACATGAAGTGGAAGGTCCTTTGTTAGTTCATTGTGGTAACAACTGTATTACTACACTAGTGTTTAGAAATTTCAGAATAACAATCATAAATTCCTCTCTCTGAAACTAGAAAAAACTCTGGATTTGACTCCAGACATGTAGCTGCATAATACATTTTTAAAGATAAATTTGTACTATTATTAAATTAATATAACAAAATGAAATAATATAACAAATAAAATAAAAATTTTATCTCAGTATTTCTAAACTAACAAGAATTATATTTCTAAATTAACTAGAATTATAGATAGTACTGAAACATAAGATATAATATTTCTTCTTGGTAGAATAGCTTCAAGCATTTTTTTCATTTTCTAAAATTATATTTGTCATGATCACTAGTTTATGCAAATCTTTAAAACTTTTAGTTTTAAAACTAAAAGTCTAACCTCAGGTATTCAGTGTCAAAAATCTGACACTTACTTTAGGATTTACCATTTGTGGCTTCATGACCTACATGGTTTCCATAAGATGCAGAAGGGTGTGGGTGGCACTGCTGATCTTTGTGGCATACAAACTCAATTCAAAGTAGACCTTTGTTGCTTACTAGCTTATTTCACATCACTCTGTTCATCTATTAGTCTCTTTACTATAGAATTAAATACATGAATGTGTATCTTATAACAGCAGCTATAAATAAAAGGATGTTAAAGCATTATTACTTTCACTCAAACTGTCCCCACTATGCCTTGATTTGTTCCATATTAATTGTAATAAACCTATTGAAAATATGTGTTAGAAATAAGTGTAGGATGCACAATAATGCACATGATATGGAATAATGTATTTTTATATATTGTATGATGCTCATAATGATTACATCATTGCATTTAAAATGAAATTGTTAGCCTGGTGCTGATGTCTCATATCTGTAATCCTAGCTTCTCAGGTAACTGAGATCTGAGGATCACAGCTTGAAGCTAGCCTGGTTAAGAAAGTTTGTGAGACTCTTATCTGCAATTAATGAGCAGAAAACCAGAAGTGGAGCTGTGTCTCAAGGTGGTAGAGCATTAGCCTTTAGTTAAGAATGCTCAGAGACAGTGCCCAGGTGCTGAGGTCAAGTCGCATGACTAAAAAAATATTTAAAAAAATAAAATGAAATTGCTTTATTTTATGCCTTAAAACTCTTATGATGATTGTTTCATTGCAATTCAGTGATTTTTTTCCTCTAATAATTAGCTCCTTTTTTATTAGCTACTTTATATGTGGGCATATATACTTTTACATGCATATGCTCACACAAAATGTATACATTTGTTGTTGTTAATTTAACAACATCAGCAATACATTTGTTTTTTCCCAAAGTTACTGAGGAATAATTGCTCTTCTAGAATAACTTCTATATATCCTTTGTCTATACTCCACGGGTGTCTACAACATTAGTGCTGGCAAATGTTACACTAAGGTTTACATTATTATTTTTTATTTGTTTCACTTATTGGGCATAAATGGTTTTAATAGCAATATTTACTCTACATCATAATTACATTAAGTATTCTAATTTTACCATCACTGATGATTCAAATCTGTAATCCTAACTACTCAGGATGCAGAGGTCTAGAGATTGTGGTTTGAAACCATTCTGGGGCAGAAAACAAAGTGTAAAAGGCAAATCACTTAATGTGTTAGTGTGGCTTACGTGGTAAAATGCCAGCCTTGAGTGAAAAAGCCATGTAAGAATATAAAATCCTGAGGTCAGGTCTCATTATGAACATACACTACAAAATATATTCTTTTAATAGTATGGCTTTTTATCTTTAAAATGTATTTAAATTGATATTTTCAAAGTATACTCTAATGTTATGAAGCATTCTCAGGAAAGTTTTTGCCTATTAAGTTCTCATATTTGTTGCTATTAAACAAGTTCCAGAAAAACTGGAACATTGGAGGAGGAATGTTTTTTAAGACTATTATATTTGTCCTAAGGCACAAGTAAACCAGCCTTAAACCACAATACTTCCACCCATGCCTCTCACATACCTTGGATTATAGGCATAAATCAGCAAGTCTAGATGCTACTTTCCACACTTTCATTCTTTCTAACTTGACCAAGTTTCTTCATAAGTCAATAAAAAAATACATTGATCTTATGGTAAAAATAAAAAAAATGGAAGAGAAGACACCAAAATAAAAGACATTCAGAAATTGCACTGCAATTTTTTAACTGTATGAAATTAACACTACAAATTCATAGCCAAATTATGAAATGATGCTATTAAATGTGTGTTGCAAATTCTTAGGATCTTCTTTGATTTGGGTGGTCCGAAGAAAGATGCCAGGCATGCTGGGAAGGAATAATTATGCTGTTGTTTCAGGGCTCTCCTTTCTGTAGACTCAGAAGCAGAAGCACACAGCATAAAAACATACTGGTCATTGGACCCTCAGAGCATGAACTCACAGACTTTGCACAGTAGCAATAAAGTCATTCTATTTCCAGGTTCACCTTCTTTCCATCAGCACAAGCATACCGTGTTACACAGTGGTAGTACCTCATTACCCTTCCATCAATGGCAGATTGTCATTACATCCAGTCCATCAGTGACAGCTCACTCTCTGCAGCAGTTCCTAATTATACTCCTTAGAAAAAAAGTGACATCTGACCAAGAATGACCACACAAGGGCATGCACACACACATAGACTCGAGGTCAAATGGAATGTTAGTTAAGTAGAGTGACTCAAGGTCGCATTAATGTACTGAACCAGCTCAATCCTTGGGACCTTGGCCCAAAGACCTCCCAAAATGGTGGTGAAAAAGCCTGACATTTCATTTATCTTTCATATTGTTACTTTGCATTTGTTTCCAATCTCAAATACAGAAAATCTAGTCAGATAGTTTCTTTTTCTATTAAAGTACTACCTAGCATCTCAAAAAATAGCATTTTTCTAGAAGGATATAAAAGCAGGGTGTGCATTTTGCAAACATGTTAGTTTGGTTTTTTTTTCCTTTCTAAAATTGTTTGGAATTTTAATAGTTGTGGAAGTAAGTATAGCTATAATATAACAATGTTTTTATCCCAAAAATCTTTCTAAAAATATCTGAAATCAACTATTAGGTTATCAAACGATATAGATAAATCAGGAATTGATAAGGAAGATCTTGACAAACCCCCAACTGCTCAGGTAAATCACAATATGGGAACACTTGACTCTCTAAAATATGTTATAAAAGAAGGAACATATTCCAAAGATGAGATTGCTAATTATTTTCCCGAGGTAAGAGGAGTTTGCTTCTTACTGGGATGATAAGGTAATTTCCAGCTGAGTGAAATCTCCCATAGAATGACAGGTTAATGTAACTAATTCTACAGGAATTTAGTAATATGACATTTCTAGAGAAACTATTTTATTAATCCTCTTTAATTGCTGTGTAACTATTTTCTTCAAGTATTCTAAGAAAATACACTTTCTAAGGGAAGACTCCACTAGTCATGACAGGGTATGCAAGTGTTTTGAATTACAGCTCTGACTGGAAGTTACAGCTGGAGCCAATTTTGTGTGACGGTGGTTAAATCTTATTTCTTCACCTGAAGCAATATTGTTTCCATTTAGTTTTTGACAAACTACCTCTTCCAATAAATGATTTAAGGGAAGGTAGAATTATGAATTTACTAGACTATGAGATTAGCAACTGATGGAAGAAACAGATGATTTTCTATAAAGAGCAGAATGTAGTACTTTTGTGTCTCAATAGATCTAACAAAAATGAGATAAATATTCCGTGCTGACTCATTGAGCTCCTTGAAAGCAAAATTTACAGTTTTAGCTGAAATGTGCCTGACTCTGTTTTAATTAGATTCAAAGAAGAAAATTAATTAATATTGAGGCAAGAAGCATTTTACAATATTTTAAATAATAATATAAATGAGTTTGTCAATATGGATTGGAAGCAATGAGGAACAAAAAGAAGCGAAAGAAGGATGCATTTTTGCTGGCTGATCAATGGTTAGTTATATGCCAATTGCTTTATAAAATTGCAAAGCAACAGATAATCTGATCTATCTCATATTGCTTCTGAGCTTAGGGTAAACAAGCTGGGTATAATCATTCATTCTAAAATGTTTCTATATGACTTTGAGAAAATAATTTTCACTGTGTAACTTTGATCTCTGATATGAAATATAGGAATAAAAGTTATCTAATATAGCTGCTTTGATGGTAAAATCAGTTACTCATGAGAAGTACAAAAATTATCCTATACTCACTTATTGTAAAGAACTCAAACTATGGGTTTCCTTCTTCCATTTCTTGATGATCCGTAAAAAAAAAAAAAGTCTAAAAATGTGACATATACACACAATTCTATACTTCCATCAGAAAGAATGACATTGCCTCATTTGTTAGGAAATGGAAAGACTTGGAAAAATTATATTAAGTGAAGTAAGCCAGATCCTATGAGTTCCCTTATTTGCAATAATTAGTATATATTTGGGACAAGCAGAAAAGCGAAATGAACCCAAAGATAGGGACACAAGCGGTTTTTTTCTTCCTTGCTATAGTTTCTAACATATTTATAAGGTACCATGTGATTTTTTTTTGTTGCTTGTATGTATCTCCCCCATGGCATACCCCTGTTTTCACTGTATTTGATGTTGGTATAATTTGGGGAGGAGTCCCATGATTTCCCTCATTTGCAATAATTAGCATATATCTGGGACAAGCAGAAAAGCTCAGATAAGATGATGTTAAGCGAAATAAACCCAAAGATAGGGACACAAGCAGTTTTTTCTTCCTTGCTATACTTGCTAACATATTTATAAGGTACCATGTGATTTTTTTTGTTGCTTTGTATGCATCTCCCCCATGGCATACCCCTGTTTTCACTGTATTTGATGTTGGTATAATTTGGGGAGGGGAAGGGAAAAAACAAAATGTTTAAATAGGGATAAAGATTGACCCATTGCAACAATGAGATGTACAAGATGCTATGTTGAAAAAAGAACTTTACAATTTAGGCAGGGGGTAGGGGGGTGGGGGTGTAGTTGAGGAGATGGGAGGGCATGATGGTAGGGGAAAAACAAAGGAGGAGGCAACAATGATAGATAAGAAATGTACTCATTACCTTGCTCATGTAACTATAACCCCTCTGTACAGTATTTTCACAATAGAAAACAATTTAAAAATATGAGTCTATAGTAATTTCCTCTCTGCATGCAGAGGGTTTAGAATTTAGGGGATGAAAGTATTTGTTATTAATTGATTAAAATACTCAGCATTATATGAAATTAATATGTATAACTTTAATATTTATTAAAGAAGAAAATAAAAATTATCTTATTATTACTTTGGTACTGTTAGAATACCCCTAAAAATAATGACTGAAGAAAGTTAAATCTCATTCTCTTTTTGTTTTTTTAGTTTATATTAAAATGGAGATAAAGATAACATATGCTAAAGAGGCAGAATAATTTCCACTTTCAGCTACAGAGCTTTTATGTAGTCATCCATGTGATTAATACAAGAAAATATGCAAACTTTCAACAAATAATTTTGGATCCATAAACTAATAAGTTACTGTATAACACCTTCACCTCTGTAGGCACTGGAAAATACAGTGGACACTGAAAACTATTAATCAACAGAAGAATTTTAAAGGAGCACATTTAAAATATAAATTTGATGAGCTGAAGGTTTGATGTAGAAGAGCAAAGAAATTCCTGAGAATATTAACCAGTCTATTACAGGGGCTCCTGTATTTTAGTGAATTTAATAGTTCTATTAAGCGAAGTAAGCCAGGCCCAAAGAAACATAGGTCCCATGGTTTCCCTTATTTGCAATAACTAGTATAAGTTGAGGACAAGCAGAAAAGGTCAAAAGCTATGTACATGTGACCATATAAGAAGACGTTAAGTGACATGAACCCCAAGATAGGGACACAACTTTTTTTTCTTGCTATTGTTTTTAATGTACCTAAAATGTACTATGTGATTTTTTTGTTTCTCTTGTAGGTTCTTCCTCCATGGTATAACCCATGTTTTCACTGTATTTGACTTCAGTGCCCTCATCTTGTATATACATTTTTCTAATTTGGGGAGGGGAAGGGAAATAACAAAATGCTAAAACAAGGATACAGGCTGACCTATTGTAACAATGACATGTACAAGACTCTATGTTGAAAATGAACTTTATAACTTGGGGGGAGAGGTGGAGTTGGAGAGGTAGGGAGGGAAGGGATGGTAGGGGAAAAACCAAGGAGAAGGTAACAATGCTTGATGAGACCTTATAGCCATGTAACAGTAACCCCTCTGTATACTATTTTTACAATAGAAAACATAAAAAAGGAAAATCCCAGTACTTGTTTATAGTAAAGAGCCAAGGTCATTTCTTCCTTACTCTAGTGTGGAAAAGAAAAAAAATCCTTTCCAAAGAAAGGAGGAGGCTACAATGCTTGATAAGAAATGTACTCATTATCTTGCCCATGTAATTGTAACTCCTCTGTACACTATTTTCACAATAAATAAAATTAAAAAAATAAAAAATCTTTTCCAAATATTCTTGGCTGTTCTACACATGAAATCATACTGTCCACATGAAGACTTTAATCTTATTCTGCCAGGAGGAAGTTCATCTTTTCCAGTATCAGGGCGTGTATGTGTGTGTGTGTGTGTGTGTGTGTGTGTGTGTGTGTGAGTGAAACATTTGTCTTGTGGCACACAAGGAAGACAAAGGAAAAGGAAAAAGATCAACCTCACTAGGGAAGGGTACAGCTCTGGAATACAGGACGACTAAAAGTCCAAGATTTAATTTTAAGATTATAGAAAACATTTCATGTACCAAATCTACCTAACACACCAGCAGGGTTCCAGTTTATCAGTGCATTACAGTTCAAACAGTCAAATGATCCTATTTGGGAGAAAACTTCTTAAGAAAACAGAAAGGCAAAGATTAGACTAAAAGCAAGAGCCCTAGAGGAATGTTAATGCTCTAGAAAATTGGTTACAGCAAACATTAAACACAATTCAGCTCCTAAGTAGATTAACATAAATCTTTACAATATGGCTTTTTAACCTCAGTTCTTATTTTCTATCACAGCATGTCTACTTTCAATAAAATTTACTTGCCATGCCAGATAACAAGAAAAAGAAATGTTGAGATATCAGAAGGAAATGACAGAGAAAGAAAACAAAGTAAATATTTGAAGATACAATAGATATTGCCAAATTAATCACATATATCATGCATAGATATATTATCTCAAAGGATACAGACCAGAAAAAAACTAAATACATATGAATATGTGCAAAGTTATAATGTATTCAATCACAAAGAGAAATGTAGGCAAAAAATCATCTAAAGAATTGGGGTCTGGGAAGGTGGCTCAGTAGTAGAGTGCTTGCCTCACATGCATGAGGCCCTGGGTTTGATTCCTCAGCACCACATAAGCAGAAAAAAAAAGACTGAAGTGGGGCTGTGGCTCAAGTGGTATAGTGCTAGACTTGAGCTGAAGAGCTGAGGGACAGAGCCCAGGTCCAGAGTTCAGGCCCCATGACTGGACCTCCCCCCCAAAAAAGAATTCAAATTGGGGTTTGTGTGCCTTTACCTATAAGCCTGTATACAGGCATGGAGGAGAATCATATAGCTCCTTTCAAAATCATGACAGCAAAATGGGAAATGTACAATATTTGGACCAGAGGTGGAGAATACTATGAAGGTATACTGGCTGAAACTTCCTTTATGGTGAAGAAGAAAGAAAGAACTTTTCAATTAAATAAAAATGGAAAGAATTCACTGACACTCTAGGCCTGTGAAAGTGCAAAGGAAATGAATATGGGTTAGATATGTGGATCTAAACAATAAGAAAAATAAAGCAAGAAAAGTTATTATACTAGAAATATATACAGAGCAAAATATTCTTCTTATTCTTAATTAACCTAAACTTTGACCATCTTTTTAAGTCATAATAATGAGCTCTTGAGTTGTTATAGCATACATACACATGAATGACCAAAAGAATATAATATTTGAGGAAAGAATTGAGAATACTCTCTTTTAAGGAACCTGCATTACACTGAAACAACATGATAATAGTTAAAAGAAAACTTAGAGTAAATAAAACTAACATTGTAACCTCTTAGCATCTAGAAATATTTGAACTATCAGCATAATTGAATTACTATAAATACTTTAAGTGAGGTAAGCCAAGCTCAGAGACAAATGGCACATGTTGTCTCCCATACCTTGAAGTTAGAGCTACAATACACCAGGAAATCATAATATATACAGGTCTCTAATCATTCACACACATTGAGTCAAAGGGAAAATTGTTTTAGGGGAAGAACCTAAAGGCACAATGCCTCTGTGCCTCTAAATATCATAATATTGTTCACCAAAATAAATTCCAGAAAATGAAAACAAGGTTTTTGTTTTGTTTCATTTTCTGATGGTGTTGCTTGTTTGGGGGTCTGTGTTTTGTTATTTCTTGGTTTTATTTTTGGCTTGTTTCTTCATGTACCCATCTTTTTGGGAGGAAGGAGGGCACAAAAGTGGAGGGACAAAGGGTAAACAAATGTAGCACTAGTACTCGTACTCAGTAGACACTGTGTTGAAAGTGAACTATACAATTTGTGGGTACAGATGAGAGGAGAAAACTAATAGAGAGCAAAGGAAGGGGTGACATTGCCCCAAAAGAAATCAACTGGTTTTCTGACTTATGGAATGGTAACCCTTCTGAACACCAATGCAATAATAACAATACAAATTTTAAGTCAGAAATTAAAAAAAGAATAACTTTATTTAAAATGTCTAAACATAGGGCTGGGAAGGTGGCTCAGTGGTAGAGCACTTTCCTTGCATGCCTGAGGCCCTGGGTTCAATTCCTCAGCACCACATAAGCAAAAAGAAAAAAGCCGGAAGTGGCGCTGTGGCTCAAGTGGTAGAGCGCTAGCCTTGAGCTGAAGAGCTGAGGGACAGCGCCCAGGCCTAGAGTTCGGCCCCACAACCGGAACCCCCCCCCAAAAAAATTCTCTAAAATGTCTAAACATGGGGAAGGCAGACTGGTGATGTGCAGAAAATATTGAAAAACAATATAAAACATTTCTGGTTTGATGACTAATTCAACAATGTGAATAATAAATACCAATCTTGAACTTCTAAATGCACCAGACATGAAACAAATAATTTGAGCAGACAAAAATAAAACTAAATAAACATAAATAAAAATAAAACTAAATACATGTTGCTATATGTAGCAACATATATTAACTAGAAAGTTCACATGGATTAAGCACAAATAAAGGATAAGCTTTTCTTCCACTAATGAAAAGAGGTATGAAGTAGCTATAATAATTTCAAAGTACATCTCAGAACAAAGAATATTTTATGGACAAAAGAGAGGTAAAGAGATCAAATGCACAGATAAAAGGATCCTTTACCCAAGAAGATATAATAATTTTAAATGTGTATTTGTCCAACAGAGTGCATAACTAAAAGCAAAGTCAGATGAATAAACTTCTAGAGAGAGAGAGACTACAAAAATTATCCTTTAATAACTGGCAGTACAAACAAGTAGTTAAGGATATAGTTAACTTGAATAGCAGGATCAAATATTATAACCAATAAAGTATGCACCTCCAATAACAACAGGTTCATATTTTCTCAAGATCTCATAAAAATCACACTCATAAACTATAACTTGTCCATGCAAAATAACAAATTAAAATACAAATATCACATAAAGCATATTATCCTGGCTTTAACAATACACCCACAACAGAAAGCTGAGAATTTTAAGTAGTCAGGAATTAAATAGATTTCTTCATCCTACTGGTCAGTGTAGAAATTGATACATAATTTGTCAAGTTAATGAAGGAGAATAATGTCACAAATAACCAAAGTTAAAATAAAAAGAAAGAGTTATTGAAGAACCATTTGCTTCCTGGCCAAAAGTCTCTACAGAGTATTTCGGCACAAGCCATGGGCTTGATCTCCAGCAAGCATGGCAGGGGGAGCAGCTTTCCACTGCAAACTCCAAAGGCCGCCTGCAACCAAGACTTAATCTACTTTAATAGCTTTCCTCTTAGGTATAAATGTTTCATAGCCCATTGTCTCACTTGGAAACACCTTGTAGAAGGCAGAGCCTGCAGACATCTTCACTGTGACCCAGGGTTGAGTACTTGTCCACACCTAAACCTTTCCACTTACCACTCTCTATAATACTACCTAAAAACTGCACAGGTGATTTTTTAAAGTTCTATTAAGCATTGAGATAATTCTCTTATCTATTCTAATTCATTAGTTCTTCATCCAGAACATTACAAACCAAAAATAAAAGGAGAGCCGGGCGCTGGTGGCTCATGACTGTAATCCTAGCTATTCAGGAGGCTGAGATCTGAGGATCGCGGTTCAAAGCCAGTCCGGGCAGGAAAGTCCATGAGACTCTTATCTCCAATAAACCACTAGAAAACCGGAAGTGGAGCTGTGGCTCAAGCGGTAGAGCGCTTGCCTTGAGCTGAAGTGTGCAGGGACAGCGTCCAAGCCTAGAGTTCAAGCCCCACGACCGACCAAAAAAATAAATAAAAAAAATAAAAATAAAAGGAGAAAGACACCAGACACTTTCAGGTTTACCTTCTTTTTAAAAATTAATTATTTTATTGTAAAGATGCTGTACAGAGTGGTTACAGTTACATGAGTACTTTTTTTTTTTAGCATTTTTACTCCCTCCTTTGTTGTTCTCCCACTATCCTTTCCTTCCCCCATCTCCCCCCAACAAAGTTGTAAAATTCATTTATAGCATTGTGTCTCCTATCATTGTTGCAATGGGTCACCCTCTGTCCTTGTTTTAGCATTTAGTTATTCTCCTTCACCTTATATATAAATGTATATACAAAGATTTAGTATACCAAATCAAGTACTGTGACAACAGGATATATACCATAGGGGAAAGAACATAAAAAGGAAACAAAAAAATCACATAGTACCATAAAAACAACAACAAAGAATAGAGCTCTTTATGGCCTAGCAATCCCACTTCGGGGAATTTACCCAAATGATCACAGAACAAGGCCATACTAAAGCTACCAGCACAACTATGTTTATGGCAACATTATTCACCTAAGCTAAGATATGAAACCAACCCCAATGCCCCACAGTAGATGAATGAATCAAGAAAATGTGGTATATATAATATTATACACACACACACACACACACACACACACACACACACACACACAATGCAATTCTATGCTTCCATCAGAAAGAATGACACCATACCATTTGTTAGGAAATGCAACGACTTGGAAAAAACCATATTAAGTGAAGTAAGCCATACCCCAAAAATATAGGTCCATGGTTTCCCTTATTTGCAATAATTAGTATATGTCTAAGATAATTTTATCAGATGAGCAGAAAAGCCCCAAAGCTATGTACAGGTTTACCTTCTTAATTATACCATTTTAGGAAGTCCTTAGAAACTGAACTTTGTTTTGGCTGGTGTCAAAACCAAGTACTCTGTCTTTTAGTAGCTCAGTGATTTTTTTTACTTCAGAATAGTTCCCTAGAGTCATATGTAGTAAAACCATGAATTTTTTTTTTTTGGGTCCGGTCGTGAGGCCTGAACTCTGGGCCTGGGTGCTGTCCCTCAGCTCTTCAGCTCAAGGCTAGCACTCTACCACTTGAGCCACAGTGCCACTTCCAGCTTTTTTCTTTTTGCTTATGTGGTGCTGAGGAATCGAACCCAGGGCCTCTGGCTTGCAAGGCAAGCGCTCTACCACTGAGCCACCTTCCCAGCCCTAAAACCATGAATTTTAAAGTTAAAAGTAGTTTTAACAAGAGGGAAAAAATCTGTAAGAAAAAGCAACAAACATCATGAATTTAATCAAAATACACTGTATGCACAATGAAAGTACCTTGATAGCACATTGTAATATGTAATAATAAAATTTAATATATTGTAATTAAAACATATAATGGTATCTGATCAAAAGAATAAACAAAATTATGTCTTTATTATCATTTTAAAAAATTTAACATTATTTTATTGTAAAGGAAATGTAGAGATGGATTACAGTACATAAGATAATGAGTACATTTCCTGTTTAACAGTGTTACCCCCAACTCATTTTCTCCCACATTCCCTCCTCCCTGACTTTCCTCCTGCCCAATTAGTAAAGTTCATTTACAGCATACTATTTTGTGAGTATTACTCTCACATTGGTTCATCCTTTCTCCTTTGTCTCATCATTTTATGATTCTCCTTCCTTTCCTCACACAGGGTACCAAAACAATATTAAAAAAAAAACAACAGTAACAATAGGGGTTAAACCAAAGAGAAAACAGCAAAAGAAATTCAGATTAGCATCATTTTATATGATCATATGCACACACCTATTGGGCTACTGGGATCCTCTGCTAGGACAATCTTAGACATATACTAATTGTTATAAATGAGGGAAACCATGCAGCTCATGTTTCTTTGGGTCTGATTTACTTTACTTAATATGATTTTTCCAAGTCTTTCCATTTCCTTATAAATGGGGCCATGGCACTCTTTTTTATGGAAGTATAGAATTCCATTATATATATATATATATATATATATATATATATATATATATATATCACATTTTCTTGATCCATACTGAGGGGGCATCTGGGTTGATTCTGTATTTTAGCAATGGTAAATAATGTTGCAATGAACATAGTTGTGCTGGTACTTTTAGTGTGGCCTTATTTGTGATCATTTGGGTAAATGTCCATGTGTGTAATTGCTACATCAGTTCAATATTTAGTCTTTTGAGGAACCTCCATACTGCTTTCCAAAGTTCTTGCAGCTGTTTACATTCCCACTGACAATGTAGTAGTGTTCCCTGTTGGCCACTTACCCAGCAGCAGCAACAATTATTTGTTTACTTCATAAAGGCCATTCTAACCGAGTGAGTTGGAATATCAATGTTTTTGATTTGAATTTCTTTTATGGCCAGAGATGTTTCCCTTTTCTTCATGTGTCTATTGGCTATTCTTATTTTCTCTCCAGAGAAATCTCTGTTTAATTCTTTAGCCTACTTATTAATGGAGTGGTTGTTTCTCTGAGGATTTGTTATTATGGGTGGGTGGGTTAATTTTTAAAGACCTAGGTATATTTTAGATATGATGCCCTTGTCTGTTGTATAGCTAGTGAAGGTCTTCTTCCAATCTGTGTGATTTTATTTATCTTGCTAGCTGTGTCCTTTGTCATGCAGAAGTTCTGCAGTTTAATGCAATCTTATTTGTCCGAACTTTCTTTGATTGTTTTGCCTTTCTGGATCTTTATTTAGGAAGTTTCAAACTATGCCAGGGATCCCTAGTGTGTCCCTATCCCTTCCAGTAATATTTTCAGTATCTGGTCTGACATTTAGCAGTTTGGTCATTTGAATTTGATTCTGGTACAGGGTGAAACATAGGATCTAATTTCAGTTTTCTACACATGTATAGCCAATTCTGCCTGTACCATTAAATAAAATTATTTATTATTTGGGGGGGAGGAGTCCAGTCGTGGGGCTTGAACTCTGGGCCTGGGCACTGTCCCTCAGCTCTTCAGCTCAAGGCTAGCACTCTCCCATTTGAGACGCAGTGCCACTTCCGGCTTTTTTTCTGCTTATGTCATGTTAAGGAATCGAACCCAGGGCCTCATGCATACAAGGTAAGTGCTCTACCACTGAGCCACCTTTCCAGCCTTAGACAAGGCTATTTCTAACTCAATAAAAGAATAGATGCATAATTGTATAACTTGCAATTTGATTAATGATATGGTCCAATTTATACAATGGCAAAAATCTATCAAATTTCACCGAAGGAGAAGAAGGCATATTGAGAACACCTAAATTTATTTAGAATATTGAGTAATTAACAATATTCAATGAAATCATTAACTTCAGATACCTTCTTTGGTGAACTATATTGAATGTTTAAGTACGCTATGCTATCAATTTTTAATCTTTTTGAAGAAATATTGGGATAAAAAAACACTTCCTACCAGGCTTTAGGGTCAATGTTAACCTATTTTCTCTGATTGATAAAGACATTATAATAAAGAAAGACAATTTTCTCTTTATGAACAGAAACCTAAGAATATTCTTCAAAATGCTATTAAATATTATTCAATAATGCTAGTTTAATAGAAATATTCAAAATTATTTTTTTCTCAGCATTCTTCATGACAAATTCTACCAATTGGATAACTAAGAGAGAAACATCAGATGAGTTATAATTCAGTGACATTGTACTAAATTTCAGGAAATAATGAGTACTTACCAAAACTGACAGCTCCCAATATCAAAGCAAATCTACATAACTAACCAATGCAAGGGAAACCTAAAAGTTTACATCTTCTTATTACTTAATTTGTTAACTTCTAAACTTTCCTTTCTCCAATATTTTATTGGTCAAGCCAGTAACTGATGCCAGTTAAGATTGAAAGGGGGAAAATAGAACTTTTACTTTGTTAAATATGTGTTCAGGAAGTTGAAAAGACAGTAACATCTTCTAGGAAAAGTTTTCCAAATTACAGAACTATCAACTGAATGATACAGATGTATGTAGATTACAATGCAGTGAGTTCACACAACCAGCAGTAAAAGAACAAATGCAACCTAGAAAACAGCTGACTTATAAGCCAAAATAGACAAATAATTGGAAATTATGTGAATAAAAAGATGATCAATATTACTATGCAAATGAAAGCGCAAATTGGAAACATGTTGATAAATCACTACAAAATGGGATATCACTACAAGAATGGGTAAATTCAGAAGTGAGACATGTTGATAGATTGGAAGGACGAGCTGGAAATGTAATATGTTGATGGAAGGAAAGTAAAATTATAAAGTTCTTATATAAAGTATTTCAACAGTTTCCTTAAAACTATCTAGGCAACTATGGCATGACACTTCAGTGGACTGTGCTCTTAGGTATCGATTTCAGAGAAATAAAACTTTAGATTTGTGCACAAAAATTAATTATAGCAACTTTATTTTCAATGATATAAAAAAATCTAACCAAAGCCGGGTGCTGGTGGCTCACCCCTGTAATCCTAGCTACTCAGGAGGCTGAGATCTGAGGATCGCGGTTCAAAGCCAGCCCGGGCATGAGAGACCGTGAGACTCCTATCTCCAATAAACCACCAGAAAACTGGAAGTGGTGCTGTAGCTCAAGTGGTAGAGCACTTGCCTTGAACTGAAGAGCTGAGGGACAGCGCCAAGGCCCAGAGTTCAAACCCCACGACCGACAAAAAAAAAAATCTAACCATAAGCATTCTACAGAATGAATGGTTGAATAAATTGTTGTTCCTCTGTACCACAGAATACTACTCAGTAAAACAAAAATGAGGAGCAAGCACTATAAATGTCTATAACAATTTGGATAAAATTTTACAGAATTGTACTATGCATAAAGACAGAATGTTGAAACAAGGATACAGGTTGACCCATTGTAACAATGAGATGTACAAGACACTATGTTGAAAGTGCAATTTATCAATTAGAAATGGAATTTAAGACTTTTTAAATATGCCAGGAAGTACAAAATTCTACTCTAAGAGGAGGAAGATAAGAAGACATCGGAGGTGGAAATGTAATATAGTTCTAAGCACATTGCATACACATGTAACAAGGTCATGGTAAACATTTTTTTATACAGTAAAACATCAATTAAGTATTCATCATTTTCTTTGGACAGATCCTTATTTAAATATGTTTAACTCAAGCTTTTTTTCTTTCATAGGGTATTTATTATGGAAAATATAATTTAAATTATGCATTATTGTAAAGAGAAAAAAGTTTTCTTGTGTTGGTTTATTCAGCATATCTTTAAAAATCACTATTCTACTTCAAAAAGAAAAAAGAAAACGAACTTCAATTTGGAGGGGAGAGAGGGGTGCTGGGGAAATGGGGAGAGAAAGGGTAGTAAGAGAAAAACAAAGGAGGATGTAACAATGCTCGATAGGAAATGTACTCATTACCTTACTCATGTAACTGTAACCCCTCTGTACACTATTTTTACAATAAAAAATAAGAAAACCAATTCAACAATTGTATATGTAGGATTTGAATTTTGTGTATATGTATGTTTATGTGTATGTGTTTATGCAGCATGATTCTGAAATAAAAATTATCCTGTCATAGTTTTGCAGGAAATTATCATAGGAAAGCAAGAGTGGAAACAGGGGACCGTGTGGAAACAGTGGAAACATTTCATTTCTTAGAACAACATATGACTTCATGTGACTCTACAGTTACTTCAGGCTAAAACTTTTAAGCAGAGAGAGAGACAGACAGACAGACAGAGACAGAGACAGAAACAGAAACAGAGAAAGAGAGGGGAAGATAGACAGAAAGAGAGAATGCAAGTAACTAAAGTTTAAAAATATTTTACAAAGACATAAAATAGACAAATACAAGAAATATTGAGGATACCAGGAAATATAGTCAGTCCAAAATAAAAGGCAGGGCTGGGAATGTAGCTAGTAGTAAAATGCTTGCCTAGCATGCATGAAGCCCTGGATTCTGTTCCTCACTACCACAGACACAGAAAAAGCCAGAAATGGTATTGTGGCTCAAGTGGTTGAGTGCTAGCCTTGAGAAAAAGAATCTCAGAGACATTGCCGATGCTCTAAGGTCAAGCCCCAGGACTGGCAAAAAAAATCCATAAAATGAAGAGGCTAATTGAGAACCAAATATTTACATTTAAAGCTGTTTTTCATATGATGTGAAAACAAATAAATAGTTGTATTTGGAGGCAAAATCTACATGTAAAACATATTTTGGATGTTAACTTTTGTTAAAACAGAATAGCCATTTTCTAAGATATAAAAACCACATGTAAAAATAATTATTAAAAAACAAAGAAATGATTGACAATATCTAAGAATAATGTAGGAGTAACTGAATCAATAAGAAAAATTCATGGCAATGTGTAAGGTCTTATTGTGATTAGAAGTGGTGAGTTATTTCTTTCAGAAGAAAAACTGTAGCAATGTTTCAAAGTATATTAATATCCTGGGTCTCTAAAGGATTGTATTTTGTGGAATCTAAAAGTAAACACCCCAGATAATTTTAAAACTTCAATATGCATAAAAATGATTTGTAGGAAGTAATCAAGTATGTGAGCAGGTCACATGAGGTATAAAATATTGGTTATGTGGTTATGCAGGAGACAAAGGGCATACCATGAGTGCAGAATGAAAGCAAAAAAGTGAAGAATGAATGAAAATTGTTGCAGCAGGTCAAAACATACAAAATGTGTTTCAGGCAGATGAAGGTCCAGAGGTCACACTGAAGAAGCTGGCACTATAAAAATTATAAGAATAAGTTATCGACCAATGAAATAGATGTAGCTGAATTATTTAATTTATTGCTTTCTTGTCTCAATATTCACACACAAAAAACAAGGTACAAATGCTAGAAACTGGCCATAATTTCCCTTGGGAAAGAAAAGAAATATTACAGGAAATTTTGATCATGCCACAGCAGATAATCAAAAATTATGGCTAAACTGCACAAACAAGAAAAAGAAAACAAAATGAATAAATCCTCAGTAGTCAATAGCCAGTCATTCTTAGTTGTTTTCTAATAGACAAATACTGTTTTTAACTGTTTCTTTTTTTGTTTATCAAAAAATGAAATCATATAAAATCAACAAGAGAAATGAAGTATAAGTTTCTTGTGAACTGTGATTTTTTCTAAAAGATAATAATAAATAGTGAATTATAAAAATCCAGCAAAACAAGTTAGAAAAGAGTAATTGTGAAGCCATAAGTGCAAAGCCAAGTACTGCCAGAATATATATATTTTT
>NW_012267739.1:32134-41598 GCF_000151885.1 Dipodomys ordii | reverse complement strand
GTGTGTTTCTCTGGCTTAGGACTGTTCACTGGAACTCTAAAACTGCTTTCTATGCGAGAGCTTGTTCAGATTCCAGCTGCTCCTCCGCCATCTTGTCGCCTCTACTGCCAGAATATATTAACAAGTTGTGAAAAGTTACAAGGTAAGTTCAGATTTTAAAAAATAGCATAAAGTATAAATAATAGAAAATTTGAAAACATTGGTTTACAATAGTGAATCAATACTCAATGATGCTTATTTGAGTTTTTATTGCTTTGTAAAATGTAACACTGATCATGAATGGATTTAAGCAAAAATTTCTTTCTTTCTTTATTCATTCATTTATTCATTCATTTATTTATTTTGTCGTGGGATTTGAACTCTGGGCCTGGGTGTTGTCCCTGCACTCTTCAACTCAAGGCAAGCACTCTACCTCTTTAGCCACAGCACCACTTCTGGTTTTCTAGTGGTTTATTGGAGAGCAAAGTCTCACAGACTTTTCTGCCCAGGCTGGCTTTGAATTGTGATCCTCAGATCTCAGCCTCCTAAGTAGCTAGGATTACAGGAGTGAGCCACTGGTGCCTGGCTCAACCAAAAATTTATTTTATTTCTTCTTTCTGTGGGCTGAATGGACTCAGAGGTCCAGTTCTCACTTAAGCTCTACCATCTGACAGAAGTTTGATGTTAATTGTGTTGCAGTCTGTAAAGATTAGATTCAGTTATAAAATCAACATTGTTTACTTCCATGGCTGCTGTTTCATGAGGGCTACTGACTTTTAGGATTAGCTGGGCCTTACAAGTGGAGCAAATGCATATATATATATATATATATATATATATATATATATATATGCATACACACATATACACACACACACATATATACAACTATATATACACTTATACAAAAACATATGAATAGAAAGCATTTTGATCAATGTCACCCCTTTCATCATTCTTCCCATTCTTCCCATTCCCTCAGTTTTCTTAATTTTGTAGAATATGCATTGAGTTTTATGTCTGAAGTTTTAATGCTTCTTACAGTTCTGATCCTGTAGTCCTATGTCATCTCTTGCACTGCACTCTATTCATCAATGTTGTCAAGTGAGTTCAGTTTCAAAAAGAGAAGAAATAAATAACACCAAGGAAAAGATTCAAAGACTTTAATTTTTTCTGCATAGTTAGAAATTTATTTCCAATATTTCATGCAAAATGGAGTCTCTTCCTCTTAAGGTTTTTTAAAATTTTGATTTCATGCCAGGGGTCAGTGGCTTTAGTCCTTAATCCCATCTATTCAGAAGACTGAGAGCTGAAGATCATGTTTCACAGCCAGTCTGGGCAGGAACATTCATGAGAATATTATTTCCAACTAATAAGCAAAAAGGCAGAGGTGAAGTTGTGCTATCCTTCAAAGAGAAAGCTAAGGCACATTATGCAAGCTGAGTTTGAGCCCTATACCAGAATACACATTTTTAAAAATCTCATTATAGCTTCAGGCTCAAACTCAAAGTCCTAGTTTTGTCATTTAAATCATGTCCAGATATGGATGATAAATAATACTGAACTTCTATGTAGTCCTCAAGCACATTTTATTATTACTCTGAAAAGCTTTGCTCTAGAAAACCAGTTTCTATCCTTTAAATACCCACATGCCAGAGTAAAACAAAGGAAGAATAACCACAATAAACATTGTCATTCCCAAACGGGGATTTAAAACAATCTTATGTGGAATGTCATTGGGATTTTGATTTATATTAAATTGAGGCTGTAAATTACTTCAGTAATATGTTGTTTTAATCAATATAATTTTGACCATCCATTAATATGGAAGGATTTTCATCTTCTATTCTCTTCAGTTTCTTCTGTGTTTTATGGTTTTCATTTAGATGTTTTTCTCTACCTTCTTTAGATTCATAGAAACACAAAGGATACAGAATAGCCAAATCAAATCTAAGCAAACAGCACTGCTGGAGGTATCACATGACCTGATTTCAAACCAACTACAGAACCATAGTAACAGAAACAGCATTGCAGCTATTCACAAAAAGCAGACATGTAGAAAAATGGAATAGAATGTAATACAGAAAGAAATACAAACAACTATAGCTAACTGATTCTTTCAAAGCAGCTCAAACGCACGTTGAAGACTCATCAATGATGTTAGAAAAACTGGATAGTCATATGTAAAAGATTGAAACTAGATCTTATTTCACAGAAAATTAATTTACTGGGATCACTTTCCTTAACATATGACCTGAAACTGTAGAGAAAATCTATAAGATTTAAAAATAGGGAATAACCTATATAAAAATGAATAAGTTGGATTACTTAAAAACACAAACTATCACAAACAAGGTCATACCAAAGCTACCAGCACAACCATGTTTATTGCAGCATTATTCACCATAGCTAAGATATTGAACCAAATCAGCTGCAGTATATGAATGGATCAAGAAAATGTGGTATATATACATACAATGGAATTCTATGCCTCCATCAGAAAGAATGACATTGCCCCATTTGTTAGGAAATGAAAAGATCTGGAAAAAATTATATTAAGTGAAGTAAGCCAGGTCCAAAGTCATATAGGTCCCATGGTTTCCCTTATTTGCAAGAGCTAGTACATGTCTAAGGCAAGCAGAAAAGGTCAAAACCTATGTACATATGACCATATGAGATGATGTTAAGTGAAATGAACCCCAAGACAGGGACACAAGTAGTTTTCTCTTTCTTGCTATTATTTTTAATGTATGTATAATGCACAATGTGATTCTTTTGTTTCGTTTATATGTTCGTCTCCCATAGTATAACTCCTGTTTTCACTGTATTTGATTTCAGTGTCTTGCATCTTGTATATACATTTTTGTAATTTGGGGAGGGGAAGGGATATAACAAAATGCTCAAATAAGGATACAGGTTGACCCATTGTAACAATACTAGACACTATGTTGAAAATGAACTTTAGAATTTTGGGGAGTGGGGAGGAGTTGGGGAGGTGGGGAGGGAAAGGATGGTAAGGAAAAAACAAAGGAGGAGTTAACAATGCTTGTTAGGAAATGTACTCATTACCCTACTCATGTAACTGTAACCTCACTGTAGAGTATTTTTACAATAAAAAATACATATTAAAAAAACAAAACAAACAAATGTTTTTTAAAGCTCTTCACAGCAAAGACAAATTATTAGAGAATGAGAGACCTACAAAATGGAAAGATTCTTATCTAGTTATTCATTTGACAGAGGACTAATATTCATAATTTACAAAGAGCTCCAAAAACTTAACACTGAAAGACTATACTGTGTCAGTCAACAAATAAGCAAGTGAATTGAGAAGACAATTCCAATAAGAAGGAATATAACTATTAAATACATAGAAAAATATTGAAAAAAATCATTAGCCATAAAGGCCACATAACTTTATTTTTTATATGTTAATGCCACATAACTTTAGTCAGAATGACAAAGCAAATTCTTGTGAGGATGGAAGGAGCTGAGAACATGTGTACTGTTAGCAGGAATGTAAATTAGTATAACCACTGTGAAATAAATATGAAAAATCCTGAAGAAGCTAAATAGAACTACTATGTGATCTTGTTACATTAATTCTAGGTGCATACTTAAAAGCATCAAATCAGCAAACAAAATAATTGTTTATTGTGACATTCTTCACAATAACCAGATAAAGGAGTAGTCTAGTGCCTACCAAAGAAGAAATTTATAAGGAAAATGTGGTATAGGCAAAAAAATGGAGTATTATATAGTTACAAAGATCAATGTGTCAACTGCCTGGAAATTAATGCAACTGAATATCACCAACATAAGTCAAGTAGTCAGAAAGAAAAATAGACTTTTTTTTTCCTGGTTTGAGATTTGAACTCAGGGGCTGAGTACACTCTCTGAGCCTTTTTGCTTAAGCTTAGTACTCTACTACTTGAGCCACAGCTCCTCTTCTGGCTTTTCTTTCTTTATTTGTGGTGATTAGTTGGAGATAAAACTTTCACAGATTTTTCTGCCTGGCTGGCTTCCAACCATGATCCTCAGATCTCAGTCTCCTGAGCAGCAAGAATTATAGGTGTGAGCTACTGCCACCTGGATAGAAAAGTTATATTTTTATTCTTTCATCTGAAAGCTCTAGATGTTTTTTTTAATCATAAAAATAGAAGAGGAATTATTTTGGAAAAGGAGACTAGAAGTTATAGAAGGATCGTAACTGTGAATAATGTCTAAATAATCATTATGATATTAATTATTTTGTACAATTAATATATGATAATAAAAGAAATAGGGAACATAAAGTAAATGTCATGCTCTAGCTAGTATTTCTCATTTTGTGATCTGGGATTATTTCTCACACAGTTATTAGTTGTACACCTTATTTTAATTATTTATATATGTTTTTACCTCTTAAGTCTTAAGTTTACATCTATAATTAAAATTAATAGCCCTTTTAAGACTTTTCTAATCATGTGGAGAGCCTAGAAAGTGTAGGCACTAGGAAGATAAGATTGAGGTTTCACATGGTATAGGGTAACAGTTTATATGTGGTTTTGGTTATACCGTTGTAAGGGCAATACTTACATTATTATGTGGTTATCAAAAGGCTCACTGAAACAAGAGGTGTAGTAAGAAATGCTGCTAAAGAATATAGTCTAGTAAGAATTATAGATACCAGGTAGCTGTGCCTAATGTACCAAACATGAAGTATTCTATGATCTCCAATAATACAGCTACACTTCATTATGTGTGGTGTGTGTATTTGTTTTTACTTAAATTTACTTAAGTTGGGCACAATGTCCAGTGCTATAATGCAATCTGAGATACTGAAAGGTTTAGTTAGGAGGATTATAATTTTGAAATCTAATCTGGGAAACACAGAAAGAATAAATCTCCAAAACATAGTAAAATTGTCTAAAGGTATTTATTACAGTAAAATTTAACTGGCAATCTGATATCTCTTCCAGTTCTTGTCATATTTGTTGAATATAAGAGTAGCAGCACTTAGTATGCAAAATACATGATAACCAAGAATTTAAGATATGAGAAACTTTCTAAAAAGCAAAAATATTTTTAAACACTTCTATATTCTTTGCTACTCCAATGATTACTCTACAAATATTGGAAACAAACGAGGTGCCGGTGGCTCACACTTGTAATCCTAGCTATTCAAGAGGCTGAGATCTGAGGATTGCAGTTCATAGCCAGCCCAGGCCAGGAAAAGATATCCCTGATTTATCACCAGAAGACCAGAAAAACAGAAGTGATGTTGTGGCTCAAGTTGTAGAGTGCTAGCCTTGAGTTGAAGAGCTCAGGGACAGCTTCCAAGACCCATGACTGAAAAAATAATAATTGAAAACAAATAATTAGTTACTATTGTTTGCCTATATTTTATACATAATCAAGTAAACCAACAATAGAAGAAAAAAAGCACTAAGTAATAATTTTAAAATGAAGACATTTATAAAAGTTAAGCAGAGCATAATACACTTTTTAAAAAAAGACAATATTTTGGCAACAGCCAAATCTTAAAACTCTCAGTAGAACCAAATTAAAAAAAAGTATGTGATTACTCTCAATAACAGGAATATATATATATAATTTTTTAAATTTAATTTATTTATTTTTTGTCGGGCCTGGGCGCTGTCCCTCAGCTCTTCAGCTCAAGGTGACTGCTCTGCTGCTTGAGCCACAGTGCCACATCCGGTTTTCTAGTGGTTTATTGGAGATAAGAGTCTCACAGACTTTCCTGCCTGGGCTGGCTTTGAACCGCAATCCTCAGATCTCAGCCTCCTGAGTAGCTAGGATTACAGGCGGGAGCCACTGGCCCCCATATATTTTTTAAATCTTCAGATATTGAAAAACATAACTACACAACAAATGACACATGGCTAAAGAAGACTACAAACTAGAAAATATTTTAATTACATGAAAATGAAAGCAGAATGCAATTTGTGGGAGTAAAAAAAAGTGATTAGGGTAAAATATACAACACAATAGGATTGTATTGGGAAAGATCCTCTCAAGTGAATTACCTAAACTTTAAATATAAGAACCAAGAGAAAAAGAAACAAATTTAATTTGAAAGCAAGCAGAAAGGGAAAAACTATAAACAGCAGAAATTAATGAAGTTAGATTGAAAAATAATAAAGAAAATTATGGAAAAAAATCAAAACATTTTAGAGTTCAGGAAATGTCTCTGTCTCTGTCTCTTTTTCTCTTTTTCTCTCTGTCTCATTCAGCCAATTTGACTAGATGTGTCAGAGATAGAGACACACATAGAGAAATACCAGAGAAATGGTTAGATATTATCAACAGCACTACATTAAAATATAATATGTAAATATTGTGAATAGTTTTATTTTTACAAATTTAGCAATTGGAATGAAACAGTTCAAAACTGAAACTGAGTCACCATGATATTTACAAGCTGGATAGTCACACATTTGTTTAATCAAGTAATTAAAATCTTAATTAAAGCTGTCAAATAAGAAAAAGCCCAAATGTATTTCTCCTGCCAAATTTTACCAAACATATAAATATAAAATAATATCTCAAATTTTCCAGGAAATAAAGTGGGAAATTATTTTATGAACCAATTCTTATTTGGCTACTAAAGATATTAGAAGATAATTATAACATAAAAAAATAAGAATGAGAGACAATTATAATTTACCTGCATGGTCACAACATTTATAATAGCTTTCCAGAAATAATCCAATAATCTATTAAAAGAATTATAACACATTAACTTAATAGGAATAGCTATGTTAGGAAGTCAAGGTTGAATAAACTTGAAAATCAAGTAATTAAGTTCCCCAAATTAACAGACTAAAGTGAATGAAACTGAGTATCTAAATATACAAATAAAAATATTTTGAAAATTCATAATCCATTCAAGATTTAAAAACAAATATCTCACATAGCATGTCCTCTTCCATTTTGGCTTGATAACCTCCATTTTAAGTCCTCAGCCCATTCCCCGAAATCAGGTGACCAGACCAGACCTGGCCTGGATTATTATTCCCCACCGCAGTCTTGAAACTAGACATATCTCTAGCCTCCAGCTGCATCAGTGGAATACTGTGCGCCCAGGCTTAACTGCAATGGCTACCTGCTTTGGCCACAAGCTATCTTTGGTATTCAGCTGCAATTGCAGAATACTCCCCACCTGCAGGCCCCTGGTCCTATAGGACACTTCTCTACACACGGACAGGTTGCTGCACTCTCTACCTGACAGGGGCAGCCTGTCAGCTTGTTGACACTAAACTTTGTTGTAGATGACTTGCTGTGTGCCTGTTTTGCTGAGCTGGTGATTTCATTGGTGCCTTGACTTAGATCTAGGTTACCCCAGTGGTCCTTGTTTTTCTCCTCTGAGGAATTCTAGCTGCCCCAGGACCCTTGTGCCAGTCTCAGGCCCACCCAAAGGACCATCAAGGTGACTTACACCTGACTGAGTGCTATTCTATATCCACCAGTGACCAATCTGCTCTTCTGACCATTCAGTGTGAGGGTTCAGATTTCATTTTCTTTGTGCTAGGTTCACTCTTTGATCGTGGGAAAAGCTCAGTGCTGAGTTCCAAGCCCTTCCTCAGAGTGGTAGGCCACTGGCCAGGAATCCAACAGTGAATGGTGACGGCCCCTCTTGTTAAGGGCCCAGCAATTGTGGGTGGTAACTGCTCTTGCTGCCTGATCCCTCTCTTAGTTGACCAGATACCTTCTGGGGACAACTGTGGAATCTCTAGCATCAACTCTGTGCACTCACCATGAGAGGGGTCCAGTCCCCAATTCATTAGGATGGATAATCAAATTTGGCTCCAATATTCTCTGGATATAATTTCTACAAGTGCTTGAGCAAATGGAAGGAAACAATATATCTACAGGTTCTTCCTCTCCCACTCTCTCTCTGCCTCTCTGCCTGTGCCCTGAGAAATTGAAAAACAGAGTTGTGGGGACCACCCTCCCCAATTAGGTTCCTTCTCTAGGCTTGTTGTCCTGGCTTAAACTCTCTTAGCTAAAACTGTCAGTCTCTTTCTCCTTTTTCCAAGCCTTTTCCCAAACTCTCCATGCCTTTCTGCCGTGCCTGTGTGGCTGACACAGGGTGGGGTAGGTGCAAGCCTCCAAAGGTAAAGAAACTTTGTTGGTCTTGTAAATGTAGTCACTGAAACAAACTAACACCCCTGCTTAAACTCCATCAATGACAGTGGCTGGCTGGCAAACACTCTGGGGTCAGCCTCTCCCTTTTACTTCTCTCTCCTTTTCCCACTCAAGAAATCCAATAATATGAGCAGTTAGACAGATAGCATATTTAAAATAAACCAGTCCTTTTTCTTTCCTGAGTCTACTCACTCCTGAATCTGGATTCTTAATTCCTTCCTTAAAACTAACTCCTCTAGGAGGCTGCTATTGGCCCCTGAAGAAACTCTTTCCTCCATGAATTTTCTACAGTCCTTGGAGATGGACACTCACCTACAAAGAGACAAAGGCCATATGGTAGGTTTTAACATGACCCCCATTCTTCCACCAAGCTTAGTCCATCTTCACTCCTCTAGGTGTTCAAAGGTCCATTCATATGTCTCATTACCAAATTTGTTTTAAAGGTTTTTCTTGTATTTTGTTTGGTATTCCCTATTTTCTTAGCAAGGGGCACATGGTTTTATTTTGCAATGAGAAAATACGTATTTTGCCACCAGAATTCCAGAACATTTATGGCCAATTTTAATTTAAAAAGAAAAAAATCTAGGCATGTCTTAAAACTTTTATACTCAACTGTGTATGCGTGTGTCCAAACATGTTCAAAGTAATCTCACTGTAATACATAAAAACTGTCATCATGGTGTAAAAATTATTTGCTATTTGACTGTAATAGTAATATGAACATTTTGTTAAAGGACTTGTCAAGTGTACTGCTTGTTCAAAGGAGAAATCTTTACCAATGGAAGTTGTGATGTGAGCCTAAAATCTAACAAATTGCTCTGCCCCTGCAGCCTGACTGTGGGTAGAGCCACAGTTAATTTCCTTGAGGGAATTCTGAGGTAATCTGGCTCCACAGCCCTAAAGAACAAGGGGGGGTGGCAATTTTAAACTCACACTGCAAAGAAGCTCATCAGATTTGGATGCAAACAAATGTGTCTAAGATTTATGATATTATATTAAAAATAAACCTGTTATTTGAGTTCAGAAGTACTGTTAACAGTTAATCCAAAGCACATTTTTTTATGTGTGTCTTTCTTTTTTTTTTTTATTGTGAACATACTGTCCAGAGGGGTTACAATTACATGGGCAAGATAATGAGTACATTTCTTATCAAGCATTGCAGCCTCCTCCTTCGTTTACCTTTCACATCTCTTCCCAGCCTCTCACCACCCCCCCCACCCAATCCTCCCCCCCCCACAAACTTGTAAAGTTCGTTTTCGACATGACAACTTGTACTTCTCATTGTTGTAACGGGTCCACCTGTATCCTTAAACGACTTGTTTTTCCCCTTCTCC
>NW_012267739.1:21445-31289 GCF_000151885.1 Dipodomys ordii | reverse complement strand
TATATTTTAGATATGAGACCCTTGTCCGTTGTATGGCTAGAGAAGATCTTCTCTCAATCCATAGGCTTTCTATTGATCTTGCTAGCTATGTCCTTTGCCATGCAGAAGCTCTGCAACTTCATGCAATCCCATTTGTCCAACCTTTCTTTCTTTGATTTCAAAGCACATTTTTTTTTAAAAGTGCAAATAATTGTAAAGAAAGCCTTGAGAAAAAAATTGAGAAAACAAAAAGTGGCTTCCTCTGGAGAAGAAAGGATTTGGAAAGTAACAATTGTCTTCTATGTTTCCTCCAAAAGAAAAAAAACAATAAAATTAACACTAACAACAGAATATTTGAGTAACAGATAACATGAGTATATCTTGAGTTTTATAAGATAGAGCTTATAAAATAATAAACATTAGTGCTATTGATATGTTGACTGTGCTTTAAATAAGGTCAAGATTAATACACTGATGTAAAATCAGCATGTGTTTCTTTATGTCCACCTATAAAAGTAATTGTTTGTACACTATTAAGTTTATAAAGTTTTTTATATGTGTTTTTCAAGTAGGTAAGCCACCTTAGTTACAGAGCTGACAATGGTTAATTTCAATCTTCAGTGATATCTTAATGTTCTGTATTCAATTAAGTGGTTTTAAAAGTTTCATCATGTCCACTGAGTTTTGTCATGGCAGATTTTACCCTCTGCAGTCTATAGACAGATCCACAGAAAAATAACTGACAAGTATTTCAGTCAACTCTTAACAAGTTACAGATAAGCTTTGCCTATTATTTCTATTGGTCTCCTTGTTGCTTTAATTGGAAATAAAAAGGTTTTGTATATATTTTTATTGTAAAAATACTTTACATAGGGGTTTCAATTACATGAATAAGGTAATGAGTACATTTTCCATAGAGCATTGTTACCTCCTCCTTTGTTTAGGTGGGGGCTGGTGGATAACAAGGTTTTTTGTGGCAAAGACTCATTTGCTCTGAGGATTGCAATTCAGTCAGCCCAGGCAGAAAAATCCCTCTGAGACTCTTATTTCCAAAAATAGTCTTAAAAAGCCAAAAGTGGCATTATGGCTCAGAGTTGTAGAATGCTAGCCTTGAGCAAAAGAGCTCAAGGGCAGCATCCAGTCAATGGAGCAAAAATGCCAACTGGGACAAGCCATCCTAGCAATGAGCAAACCTCCAGGACAAACCCAGTTCTGGCAATGAGTGACAATGGAGAGGAGTAAGAGGAGATGGTGTCACATCCTAAAGGGAGCCACTTTGCACTCACCTTTTTTTGGAAAGTAGTGTTGCTACTATTTTAACATGACTGGCAGAGAAGAACAAAGCATCAAAACTCTAAAAAGCTGGCCACAAGTTTAAGGCCCAATGGGGACTCTCAGGTTTTTATAGTCCCTTCTGGGGAGCAATTACCACCTGGCTTATGCCTTTTTCTAGCCTGGTAGAAGCCTATTTTTTAAAAAATCTTTTCTTAATTGTGCTTTGCCTCTTCAGATATTTACAAAGTATTCTGACAGAATGATGAGGACCTTTACCAACCAGATTATCAATGAAATGTTTCTTGTATGGTATCTGGTCAAATAATGAATCAGAGATGCTAGTTGACTACTTCACCCCTTTCAGAAGGAAGTAGTTTTAGAAGAAATGAACACTTTTCATGTTCCTGGTCCTGTACCCATACCTATTAAATAACAAAATGGGCAATGTTAGCACATCCTCCTCCATTTTGACTTGACAGCCTCCATTTTAGGTTGTCTGACATTTCCCTGAAATCAGGAAGCCAGACCAGGCCTGGCTACAAGTGTTAGCCTTCACCTTATTCCCCAAACTACATGTATCTCTTTCCTCCAGCTGCATCAGCAGAATGCTGTCAGCCCAGTTCTGACTGCAACTGCCACATGTTATCTTCTATCCTAATGCAAGGCAGAATACTCCCCAACACTGGTCCTATAAGACACTTCCCTACACGCAGACAAGCTGCTGCACCTAGCCAACAGCAGCCATGTCAGCTTTCTGACTTTAAACTTTGTTGTATGTAACTTGTTGTCTGTGTGTTTTTCTGTGCTGGTGCTTTTCACACACAATAAAAGAAAAATTCTTAACATTGATAAAGAGCATTTTTACACACGCACATCCACACAAATAATAACCTTGTAGCTAATGGTTTAGAACTCCAGTATCTGGTTCCTCCTGTGATTAGCATAAGGGAAAGACTGTCCACTATAGTAGCTGCTAGTATGTTTCATACACAATGTTATATATGATATTAAAGCTAGAAAAAAGGGCATACATCTGAATGTGAAAAGCATTGATTTTATCTATGGGCCAATAAAATTATCAAAGTTTTGCTTTAATCTGTTGCAGAGTACAAGGTCAATATATGCAAAGCAATAATATTTCTACATAGGAGTAAAAATTTTGAAATAATTTTAGCGCAACATTGAACATAGCACTAAACCTATGAAATACTTATAAACTCACAAAAGTATGCTTATAAGCTGCAATATTTTCATATTGTTGAAGAATACGAAGGGGTATACAAATTTAGATTCTAATAATTAGCTGTAAATTATTGGCATAATGATAAACCATCATTCCAACAGTTTTTTTAATGGACAAGTTAATTTTTTAGTTTTATGTCTTGCAAAAAGATCTAATAGCAGTTGAGAACAGAACACAAACATTCAGGAAGCTGCCAAAGAATCTAGTGGTGATAAAGAATGTAAGCCTGTCTTGTGGGCAAGTCTTTGTCATTGTAAAGTCATTTACATATTTTCTTGATAAATGAGTCTAGAATAGTGTTTACATTAGTTACTACTGTAAAGATTTATTTCATTGTTAAATAGTGAATGTTGGTTTTTATAATGTGGTTACATACATTTTAATATGAATTCCAGGAAGACCTGATGCATAAATTGAGAAAAAATTCCTAAATCATTTATCTTATGAAGTTGTATAAAATAATTACTATTCATCAAATCTGTTGATGTACAAGTATCCTTATAGATGTTACCCCTTTTATCATTCTTTCCCATCCCATCCCTCCCAACTCTACCCTATCCTCAACTCTGTAATTTTGTAGAATATTCATTGAATTTTATGATCCTATTCTCTTCTTCCTTCCTTTCTTCACAAATGAACAAAAATATGATAAATGTTAGAATGAGTTCTAAATGTTATATCATTATTTAATTTGACAATAGAATTGTTTCACTGTTGACATGGTAATGCTATGTGTAGAATATTTAGCAGTATAAAATAAAAATCTTAAACATTTAAAATCAGAAATCTTATCTTTATTGTTACTTTAAAACAGCAGTTGTGACTTTTACATAATCCTCCAATTTAAGATTTCAGTTTGTTTGTTTGTTTATATGTAGACTTAACTTTTACAGTCCAGGTTAAAAGGTGGTCACCTAGATCTGTACTTAAAAATGTTTCATTTGTCATCTTTAAAGATAGACCTGGAAAGAAAGTGACTTTAGATAATGCATTGGCTATGAAAAAATTTTCATATATTAAGCACAATCAACAGATTTCCTCCATCTCAAGAGAAAAAAATCATACGTGCAATAAAAGAAAAAAATGTAACATTTTCCCAAGAAGGCCACTGAGTTTGGAGACCATGATTAAAAGCTTTGTGGTGCTTGGGTGGAATCCAGCCCAGCAGCTTATCAGCTCTACATCTTAGACAATTTGTGCCTGATTATTAGTCATAGCAAGCCGGGTATACTTGCACACATCAAAATTTGACAGTTTTTCTATAATTTTATACAAAGTATGAATGTAGCCTTTTTCAACCAGGTTAATTTTTAATAGTATTCATCAAGTCCCCTAGCAATAAACTAAGGATACATTTACATGGTTTTCTCTCCTTAAAAATGCAGCACTACAATACCTTAGAATACCTAAGTTCACACATGTACTCATATTGCCTTATATCTTTTATGTATGGATGATTACACTTAATAAAATAAATTGTCTTTATATTAGAGGATATTTTTAAGGTAGAATGAATGATTCTAGAATACAACAATTCTACAGCTTGCATATTTTTATGGTAAAGAAACATATCAGTATGGTATGAACAGGAAAAGATATACCATTAAATTCTACATTAAAATTAGTCTGCTCACTCCCAACAGATGGCCACTCTCACTTGGCCCAGATTAGTTCACTCTAACTCAACCAAGTCTTCAGCAGGGGCTGGAAAGGCTAGATTTGGTAAGCTAGACTGGCATGTGCCGGGCTTTCAGGCCATTCACATTGCTGGACTGCTCCCATTGCCTGGCTGTGGGCTGCTCCCACTGCCAGACTGCTCCCACTGCTCAGCTTGCCAGGATGTTCTCAGTCATGCTGCATTGTCCATGGATCGACTGGTGGTGCCATATCATAGTGGCTCACTGTTGACCTCTGTCTCTTTCTGTGCTGTTCAGGTCCATTGTGGGACTTATCTTTGTCAGAGTGAACAGTCTACTGGAGGGTCCTAAAGTCCAAGGCAGCCACTTGGAACACTCCTGGGACATTCAGGCATGGGATGATGGGATGGGGGAGGGCTTTTTGCAATATTCCATCCTGAGTGTAGAAGTTATGAGCTTTTTTTCAGTTCCCATGACTCTCTGCTTGTTCACATATTTGTTGTCGACCTCTAATGGAGAAACGTGTTTAACTAGAGAGAGTGGGAGTGATTCACTATTGTTTGACAGCCATCTTGCTTGCTCTGAAACTCAAAGGCCAAGCTCAGGCCACGGCCCAGATGGTCACTGAATTCAAATGCCTATATCATAATGAAAGACTACAAGACTTATGAGCAATCAAGACAACAAACCAAAATCCAACAACAATCCAGGGAAAGACTTCAGTGAGAATGAGAAGAGATGGAAGACAAAAGAAGGAAATGATGGGAGAATTCACCAATAAAACAAAAGGGGAGATGCAAAAACAATTTCAAGAGCACAAAAAATAAATGATAAAAATGAAAAAGAAAATCCAGGACTTCCAGAAAGATACACAGAGAAGAACCATAAAAGGTTCAATTTCCACAATGTAAACCACAGTGGAATCCATAGGTAACTGGATAAGTGAAATGGAAAATAGAAGTACATAAGTCATGGATAAAACAGAGGAGCCAGAAAAAAAGTTAAAAGTATTGAAAAAATACACAGAACCTACCAAAGAGAAGTTCAGGAACTGGCAAACTCAACTAAGAAATCAAAGCAATGCATAACTGGAATACATGAGGGGGGGGGAATTAATAGAAAAGGCATAAAAAACCTATTTAGTAAAATAATAGCTGAGAACTTCCCCACTCTTTGGGAGAAAAATGTCACCTGCTTAACAGAAGTATATAGAACCTCCAGTAGATTGTATCCAAGAGGAAACACATTTTGACACATTGTAGGGAAAACATTAGACTTTAATAGTATGGAACTATATTAAATGCTGCAAAATCAAAGAAGGAGCAATATTATAATGAAAGAAAATTAGAATCACTTTAGAACTCTTGGTACAAACTCTCAATGCAAGGACAGTCTGGAAAAATATAATCCAAACCCTGACGATGAGCAACTGCCAACCTAAACTGATCTATCCAGCAATGCTATCATTTACATTAGATAATGAAACTAAAACCTTTCATAACAAAAAAATGAAAGGAATGTATGATCACTAAGCCAGTATTACAAAAAATACTAAAGGGTGTTGCTGTTTCCACAACGGGATCTGGGAACACAATGTCTGGTATAGGCAGGAAGGGAGTACACCATGCAGTATAGACAAAGTTTATTGAAAGATCACATGCTTATATATAGCACACAAGCAGAAGAAGTAAATCTTCAGTTGGGGCAGAGAGTTAATCTTAAACAGTTTATGAGAGCACAAACAATTAGAGTTTGACTTTAAATCAGTAAGCAGGAAAAGCTAATCCTTGTCAACAAATGTGGAGTAGTTCCTGTAATCAAGGTTGTAAAAGTAGATAATGCACAGGTGAGTACACAAAGGGGGTCTTGAGCCATTGTTCTATGAAGTAAACTAGGAGAAGGACAAATGACACTTCCTGCAAACCATCACCTAACTCTGGCACTGGGCACAGGACCGTTGCCTTGCATGGAGGAAGGGGCATCCCCTTTTGTCCCCCAGAGATATGAATGCCAGAATGCACCCTCACGGCACACAGAAGCTCAGATGGGATTACACAGGTTGATGCCTCTGACAAAGGGAAGACTACAATCTCCTTTTTGTTTTCTGTCAGTCATGGGGCTTGAACTCAGGCCTGGGCACTGTCACTCAGCTCTTCAGCTCAAGGCAAGTGCTCTACCACTTGAGCCACAGTGCCACTTCCAATTTTCTGGTAGTTTTTTTTTCATTGGAGATAAGAGTCTCATGGACTTTCCTGCCCAGGCTGGCTTTGAACCATGATCCTCAGATCTCAGCCTTCTGAGTAGCTAGGATTACTGGTGTGAGCCACTGGTGCCCGGCTATTGATAGTATTTTATTTAGTGAGATAATCCAAGCTCAGAAAGGCAAATATCAAATGAGTTTGTGCATATGACAAGCCTAGAATAGCACAAAATTTTACAGCATAACATCACTGGAAAAGGTTTGATTGAAGGGGAACTAGTGAGTACAGGGAGGGATGTTGAAGGAGACAAGAGCTATATCTTATAAAGTATGTTATATGTATTATGAAAATAGCACAATGAAACTTTTCAAAACAAAATTATTATTTTAAAAAAGAGTGATTTAATATATTTTGGTCAGGGAATGTTTGACCAGAGTACTTTGAATGGATGGCATAAGTATTACAATTTAACAATCATGCTAATAAAAATAACTAAATAATGCTGCATTTTAAAGTGACTTTGGGCAGAAAAAAACATAGAATATATCAGGTAGAAAAGTGGATCCTGAAAATTTCTTACACTAACTCAGAGATCTCCTTTTTTAATTTTTGTCCCACTTACCATAATGTTCTTGCTTTGCAGTTTTAAGATTAAAAATAAAGCATCAATTAATTAAAATGGAAAAATAAAAATGCATAAAATAATTTATATCTGTAAAAACATATCTCCCATCCATCCCTTTAAGAAGAAAGTATTCTGATGAAATGAGGTATTACTAGACAAAAGATGAAGCAAACTTCAATTATAAACTCAGAAAATCTGCCCAGGTACATGTACAAATACAAAAAGTGCTGGATATAAAGGTGAATTCACTGTAAGGATTACCTGGAGGATAGCCATGCTTTGATTTCCATTAAAGATTGATAACATCAAGGACCCTCTGTTCAGGCAAATAATTACACCCCTGCCTGGGTGATGTTCTGAATTAATTATGTGCATTCATTGCACAGGAGCAGTCCTTCTGTGTTCCCTGGGGCCTCCTTTCAAGTAGCAATTACAAAGATTAAAGATGGAATGAATGAACTCTCAGATTTTGAAAATATATTTAGTGAGTAATATTATTCACCATTTCAAACAATTCTGAATACCCATGATGCAAGAAACTAATGAAGCTAATCTATTTCTTTGTATAAAACTTATTCTTTACAATGTGGTTTTCCACAGGATGATTTCACTTTTGCATTGAATGATAAAACTTATACACATGCTAGAATGATAAAGATTGCTAACAAATGTAGCCTGATTTTCATGTGTGTATTTTTAAAAGGGGCTTATTTGTGTGCTGGCTATGTGTTTAAAGGGCAGAAGGAATAGAATCTTTACCTCTCCTTTATTTTTGCCAGGAAGGCAAAACAATTGTAGGTCTAATATCTACACTTTCCTGGTCCTGAATTTCAGGCTGCAGAAAAAGATGTTTATTTTTTTCATTTAATTCTTAATAATTCTATATCTTATCCATTTCACAGCCACAAGACTGATCCAAATGGAAAAGATCTTCATTAAATAGGAAGCACATTTAACTCCCCCACTGCCTTTCAGCAAGTATCTGATTGACAGAAATTTCCTGATGAAAAATGAACTCTCAATTTCAAAAGTTCTCCAGCAATTTGAAGAAGACTTAAAAAACTTAAGCGGTATGCCAGGATGAACTATCTTCTAAGTATTTAACAACCAATATGTTCAAGGTCTAAATTGGAAATTGTCATTCACAAACAATTCAGAATATCCTGTATTTTGTTTCTATCAACTGTGATATAGGTGAGGAATTTCCACATTATCTACTCCTCATTTTACCTGCTATTCTCAAAGACTTAAATTCTGAGGTACCCTCAGGGATATCAATAATTTATATGAACTACTTGCATTTAAAATAGTCTAAATCATGCCACTTATTTCAATAGAAGGAGCAAGTCTGGCACAGGATGAAATCAAGTACCATGTACTGTACATCTCTTTATTCTCTTTCAATCAAAATATTCTCCAGCTTTCCTTTCTCTTCTATAACCAAAGTATTATTAAAATAATTTCATTTTAGGATAGGTTTAGATTTGTATGTTACAATGATAAGGTACAATGATAAGCCTTCTCATATATCCTTAACTCAATTTGCAAATTAAATTAATATAATTGTCTTTGTCACAACTAGTGAACAAATATCCTGTATATTATTATCTGTAATGCCACATTTTACTCATAGTTGGTAAGTTTTGGTTTAATGTCCTTTGTTAATTCTGGAGAATTTTTGTTGACACCTAGGAGTGAGAGACAGAGACAGAGACAGATGACAGACAGAGGCACAGACACAGAGACACAGACAAAGACACAGACAGACACAGGATAGAAAATAAACAAGATTTATGAGAAGGCTACCAGCATGATATTGTATGTTTTATTGCTGTTGTATGGCTGTTTGTTCTTGTGTTTTACTGCCTGTACAGGGGGCTTAAACTTAAGGTTGTGTGCTCTAACTTGGTATTTAGTTTATAACTGATACTCTGCCACATGAGTCATGCCTTTCTTTCTGTCTTTTTGCAGATTAATTTGTGATGGGAATATCTTGGTTTTGTTTGCTCAACTAGCTCCAAACTATGATTCTCAGTTCTCAGCTTCCTGAGAAATTATGAGTATAGGTATGAACAAGTAGCACCTGATTCAACAAAGCATGTTCATAGTGAACATTTCTTTTTTGAAAAAGAGTAACTCCAGAGAGTGTGGAGGAAGATGGTGGAGGAAAAGCTGGAGGCTAAACAAGCTCTTGCATAGAAAGCAGTTTTAGTGTTCCAGTGAACAGTTCTAGGCTAGATATTCACATCAAGTGTGCCATCACAGTACAGAGAGTTTGGCCAGAGAGGGAAAATCCAGGCAGCTTTGTCAAGGAGCTAAATCTGAGCATTTGCCAGTAGCCGGGCTGCAGTAGCTGTGGCGGCTACAGCTGTGCTTGTGGCTGCCATACCAACAGAGAAAGTCATGGACAAAGGCATCAGACAAGGCATGCGAGAAGATTCTACTCACTACCAGCAAGAACTGACAAGGAGTAGAAATCTTCATCCTGCTGATTGCAGAACAGGGACGACCCAGGAACCAAGAGTCTAGCCTGAGTAGAACTGTGACATACTCCTCACAGAAGAGCTGGGGTGGGAAGGCAGCTCATCCCCCACCACCAGAGAAAACTTCCATCTTTGATACTGGCAAAGGGCAGGCCTAGCAGCTAGCTCCAACCCAAGCCATGGAAGGAAACAATTGGAGCCATTAGCAGGTCACAAGGAAACAAAGAGGAGGCAACAATGCTTGATAAGAAATGTACTCGTTATCTTGCCCATGTAATTGTAACTCCTCTGCACGGTATTTTCACAATAAAAAAATAAAAATTAAAAAAAAAAAAAGAACCTGACCTGACCTGCCAGGCTCAGCACCACCCAGGGGAAATTCACTGCTCCCAGGCAGAAAT
>NW_012267739.1:0-20485 GCF_000151885.1 Dipodomys ordii | reverse complement strand
TATTGGAGATAAGAGTCTCATGGACTTTCCTGCCCAGGCTGGCTTTGAACCACAATCCTCAGATCTCAGCCTCCTGAGTAGCTTGGATTACAGGCGTGAGCCACCAGTGCCCAACTAGAATTTTTATTTTTTACTTTTTTTTAATTGTGAAAATACTGTATAGAGGGTTTATAATTATATGGGCACTATTTTTTTATTTTTTTAATTTTTCCTTTTTATCTTTTCTCTGCTCTCATCCTATCCTTTTCTTCTCTCAATATCATTTCTTTAAACTTAAATTTTTAATTGTTTCATTTTTTAAGTTTAAATTTTTGTTTTTCCAATTTTTCTTGTTTTTTTTTTTATCTCCTATCATTCTGTCTTAAGATTTGGATAATTCCTTCTCCTTTTACCTCTCCACATCCCTCTAATCCTATGTTTCCCCACAATTCTCCCTAAACCTAGTAATTTCTGTTTTTCTGAATCCCTTTTGGATGTTCTTAGCCCATTAATCCATAGTCATTTGATGTTGAATAGATTGTATCTGCTGAATTAGATTGTATCTACAGCCATTTTGGCTGTGCAACTACAGAACTCTGGTTGATTCTTGCCTTAATATAGTGTTCTAGCACTGTCACTTTCATACCAAATGGGCAGAACAAGCCAGAGAAACACAAGAAAAATGACAAGTCCAGGTATCTCAGCTTCCACTTAGGTTAATCAGGGGTCAGAACAGTTAATGAATAATCCAGAAGACAGTTCCCAAAAAGCTCTACAAACACTACTGATAATCATGGTGAATGAAAAGATTGAAAACCTACAAAGGACTCAATGTGAGCATGATAGGGAGCTAGACAAGGCAAGCACAAGATTAAAACAGGAACATCACCAGCATGTTGATGATAACCAAAAGTAACTACAAGGATCTCGTGAGTCTGAGGAAGCTACTCAAAGATTAATATAGGAATTGCATGAGTGGGCTGAGAACAGTCAAAGAGAAAGACAGGAATTGCATGAGCAAGCTGAGAACAGTCAAAGAGAAATACAGGAATTGTGTGAGCATGAGGAAGCTAATCAAAGATTAATAAAGGAATTGTATGAGTGGGATGAGAATAGATAAAGATCAATAGAGGCATTCAATGAATACACAAACAGACAGTGGAAGGAATTCAGGGTGACCACAAAGGGAATGTTGAATGGAGCCCGTCAAACGGAAAGGGAGTCCAAGGAAACCATAACTAATCAATAAGTGATTTGAGATTAAACACTGAACACCAAATTAAGGAAGTAAAGTTCATATAAGATCTAAAACAAAGCTCCAACAAAAAATTTGAAGCCATCAAAGCTGACCAACTAGAAGGAAAGGAAATAAAAAACAAAGTAGAAAGTCGTGCAATATCTAGTATATGTATGAGTCAAGCGGAAAAAGTCAGATAATGTGATGTTAGGAAAATGAATCCTTAGATAGGCATTTTAATGTTTTTTTTCTTTCATGCATGTGTTTCTAATGCATTTATAAGTTTATTTCTTCGTTGCTTCAATATATTTGATGTCAGTATAACTTATGGAGGAGATGGGGAAAAACAAGTCATTTAAGGATTCATGTGTACCTGTTGCAACAATGAGAAGTACAAATTGTCATGTCAAAAAGGAGCTTTACAATGTCGGTTGGGGGGGGGTGGGGGGGGGAAGGATTGGGTGGGGGGAGGGGGGAGGCTGGGAAGGGAGGTGAAGGGTAAACAAAGGAGGAGGCTGCAATGCTTGGTAAGAAATGTATGCATTATCTTGCCCATGTAATTGTAACCCCTCTGTACAGTATGTTCACAAATAAAATAAAATTAAAAAAAAGAAGTTCTAGTCTGATGATAATGGGTACAGGAACACCTAGAGACAGAAATTAACAGTCTAGGAAATTTATTTAACAAGATCCTAGCAGAGAACTTCCCAAACATGCAAAAAGATAGGCCTATTCAAATATAAGAAGCATTTAGAACCTGAAATAGACCAGACCAGAACAGACTACCATCACAGGAGTAATAATAATAATAATAATAATAAAATCCACACAGGAGCAATTCAGACCAAGGAAAAGATCCTTAAAACTCCCTTGTAGAAAAGATCAATCCCTTATATGGTGAAACCAATTAGAATCACCTCAGGTTCCTCAGCAGACAGAATTAAAGCAAGAAGAGCCTGGAATGATGTATGTCACTCCCTAAAGACAAACATCTCTCAACCAAGAATATTGTACCCACCTAAACTCTCCTTCATAACAGAAGGTCAAAGAAAAACATTCCATAGCAAAGAAAAACTAAAACAATATATCTCCAAAAAACCACCTCTACAATACTTAAAGATGTCCTACACATAGAAAACAAACAAGAGCACAATAGGGGCCAGGAAACCGCACCTAAACTGAGAATCCAAGAACCATGGGAAGAACCCAGCTGTGGCAGCCTCCAAAACGGTGAATAACATGGCAGGAACTATACGAAACACCTCTCAGTCCTAACTCTCAACATTAATGGACTAAACTGGTCAATTAAGCAACATAGACTGACTAGTTGGATTAAAAAGCCAGAAACAGACAGATAAGTTGATATTAGGTGAAATGAACCCCAAGATATGGACTCAAATGGTTTTTCTTTCTTGCTATTGTTTCTAACATATTTATAAGATTTTTCTTTGTTGCTTTGTATGTCCCTCCCCCACGGTATAACCCCTGTTTTCACTGTATTTGATATTGGTATAATTTATGGAGGGGAAGGGAAAAAACGAATTGTTGAAATAGGGATACAGATGGACCCATTACAACAAAGAGATGTACAAGACGTTATGTCGAAAAACGAACTTTACAACTTTGGTGCAGGGGGTGGGAGGTTGGGGGGGTTGGGGAGGTTTGGGGGTGAGGGGGGAATGAGAAGGGATGGTAAGGGGAAACAAAGGAGGAGGAAACAATGCTTGAAAAGAAATATACTCATTATCTTGCCAATGTAATTGTTACCCCTCTGTACGGTATTCTCACAATTAAAAAAAACAAAAGCAAGACCTTCTATCTGCTGCCTTCAAGAGTCACATCTTGCCCATAAAAATAAATATATTCTGAAAGTGAAAGGCTGGAATAAAATATACCAAGCAAACAACCATCATAAACAAGAGGGAGTTGAAATCCTAATATCAGATAAAATAGATTTCAAATTAAAATTCGTGAGAAGAGATAAAGAAGGTTGCTACATACTAATTAAGGGATCTCTCATTCAGAATGATATTATAATTCTAAATATCTAGTCACCAAACAACAGAGCACCCAATTCATCCAAGAAACACTACTTTCCCTCAAATATCACATAGATCCAAAGACATTAATTGTTGGGGACTTTAACACACCACTATCCCCACTAGCTAGATCAACTTGGCATAAACTCAACAGAGAAACCACAGATCTAAACAACTGCATAGATCAACTAGTTATAACAGACATCTACCAAATATTTCACCCAGCAGCATCAAAATACACATTTTTCTCAGCAACACTTGGAACATTTTCCAAAATAAACCACATTTTAGGTCATAAAGCAAAACTTGCCCAAATTCAGAAAAATTGAAGTTAGACTACAAGGGAATAAAATTAGAACTCAACACCAAAAGCCACCAAAGAAAGCACTGTAACACATGGATACTGAGCAACACACTGTTAAATCATGGAAGAGATTAGTAAGGAAATTCAAATGTTCATGATATTCAACAAAAATGAATACACAAAATACCAGCGCCTCTGGGACACAGCAAAGGCAGTACTCAGAGGCAAGTTTATAGCTCTGAGTTCCTACATCAACAAATTGGAGAGATCTGAAACCAACAGTTTAATGAGATATCTGAACCTCTTTGAAAAGGAACAGCAAGCTAAACACCAATCCAGTAGACGGAAAGAAATTATTCGTGTGGATGCTTAGGTGCTTGTTTCTGTTTATATTCTCTATTTTTCTTTATTACCATTATTTGATTTTAATGTGTACTTTGTGTATTAATCTACTTTAAATGATGGTTACACTTACCAAACAATTTTAGTTTCAAATGGTATTTTTATTCATTTTTAAATTGCTCGCCTATAGAGTCTGGGTCCTTATAGTAGATATTAAGTTGACTCTAGTGAGCTGGTGGCATTACAACGCAAAAATGAATATAATAAAGAACAAAAATAATAGGTGATGACTGAATAACAACCTTTACAGCAAGGTCAGGCTGAGTTTGGATGGAGATATCTCCTCCATTCTTACATTCTGTCACAAATAAGCATTTCCTTGTTTCCAGAAGAAATGCATCTATAAGAAATTTAAACTCTTAATTTAAACTCTAATACTTAATCCTCATTAGAGTGATAACAAACTTTTTATAATCACAAACTGCAAAATTTTACATTGTTCTGCTGCAATTTTAGTTTTTCACTAGTGATTTTGGTAAATTTTTGCTTGAAAAATGTTACATTTGCTTTCTGATACACTTATAGTTACTTTCACAAAACACAAAGCTATCTTCCACTAAACAAATAAATATGTTATTGATTAAACTGGTTGAATCTTATGTTTGCTAATATTAAGAGACCAAATCTTATCTACATAAGAGAAGCATAAATAACACCTAACAAGCAGGATGCCAGATGTAACATTTCTAGGCACATTGTAGTAAGCACTCTAAATCTAAGCAATAAAGAAACAATCTTGCATGCAGCAAAAACAAAGAAAGAGCTATCCTACAATTGGGAAAAAGTCATAATCACTGCAGATCTCTCCACATGAACACTGAATGCTAGGAAATCCTGGAAACATACCATCCAACCCTGAGAAGCAATAACTGCCAACCCAGACTCATATATCCAGTGAAGCTAGCATTCACATTTGACAAAGAAACTAAATTTTTTAATAGTAAAGACAAACTAAATGAATTCATGAACAATAATCCAGCACTAAAAAGAATATCAAGAGGGGGAACACAACATGAAGAAAACAATCAAGACAAGGTATCCACATTAGACATATCACTAGATCAATTCAGTAAGTGCATGAGGAAAGGAAAGAAGAAAAACTTATGAAAGCAGGAAAATGACAGGAAACACAATGGACCTGTCCATATTATCTATAAATGTTAATGGATCTAATTCACCAATTAAAAGAAAAAGAACTGGAGATTGTATCAGAAAACAAGATCCATCTATTTGTTGTCTTCAAGAGATCCATCTCACAGCCCAAGTTAAAAACAAACTTCGAGTGAAGGGATTAAGGAAATTCTAACATGTAAATGCTCCCAGCAAGAAAGAGTTGCTGCCCTGATATCTGATGAAATAAACTTTTCATTAAAATCAATACAAAAGACAAAAAGGACACTACTTATCAATACAGGGAACAATCCAAGAAGTGGATTTTACCATTATCAATTTTTATTCTCCAAACATTGTTGCACCAAATACATTAAACAAATACTCTTAGACTTATGGGGAAAATAGATCCAAATAAAATAATACAAGGAGACTTTAATGCTCCCTTGTCCCCAAAGGTTAGTGGCAAAGAAGCCTCTGAATTAAATGATGCCATATCTCAAGTGTACTTAATTGACACCTACAGAGTTTTCCACCCAACAACAACTCAGTACACATTCTTCTCAGCAGCCCATGGAACTTTCTCCAAAATAGATCATATCATAGTTCATACAAAGAATTTAGACAAATACAATAGGTTTGACATAATCCCTTGTATTCTATCCAACCATAGTGGACTCAAACTAACTCTCAATAACAAAACATACAATAGAAATTACTCAAATAGAATTCCATTGTGTATATATACCACATTTTCTTGATCCATTCATCTACTGAGGGGCATCTGGGTTGGTTCCATATCTTAGCTATGGTAAATAATGCTGCAATAAACATAGTTGTGCTGGTAGCTTTAGTGTGGTCTTGTTTGTAAACATTTGGATAAATGCCCAAAAGTGGGATTGCTGGGTCATAAGGGAGCTCTATGTGAAGTCTTTTGAGGAACCTCTATACTGCTTTCCAAAGTGGTTGAACAAATTTACACTCCCACCAACAATAAAGTAAGATTCCCTTCTGTCCACATCCCCTCCTGCATCTGTTGTTATTAGGGTTCTTGATTATCGCCATTCTAACTGGGGTGAGGTGGTATCTCAATGTTGTTTTGATTTGCATTTCTTTTATGGCTAGGGAGATTGAGCATTTCTTCATGTGCCTATTGGCTATCCTTCTTTCTTCTTCAGAGAAGTTTCTCTTTAAGTCTTTAGCCCACTTATTTATTGGGCAGTTGTTTCTTTGAGGATTTGTTGTTGGGGGATTTAATTTTTTGAGTTCCAAGCCATTGTATGGCTAGTGAAGATCTTGCCCCATTTGTTAGGAAATGGAAAAGTTTGGAAAAATTATATTAAGTGAAGTAAGCCAAGCCCAAAGAAACATAAGTCCCATGGTTTCCCTTATTTGCAATATCTAGTATATGTATGAGTCAAGCAGAAAAGGTCAGATATTGTGATGTTAGGAAAATGAACCATTAGATATGTATTTAAATGCTTTTTTTTCATGCATTTGTTTCTAACACATTTATAAGATAATTTCTTTGTTGCTTTGTATATCCCTACCCTACAGTATAACCCCTGCTTTCACTATATTTGATGTCGGTATAATTTGTGGAGGAGAAGGGGAAAAACAAGTCGTTTAAGGATACAGGTGGACCCGTTGCAACAATGAGAAGTACAAGTTGTCATGTCGAAAATGAACTTTACAACTTTGGTGGTGGTGGGGAGGATTGGGTGGGAGGGGTGGGGTAGAGGCTGGGAAGGGATGTGAAGGGTAAACAAAGGAGGAGGCTGCAATGCATAATAAGAAATGTACTCATTATTTTGCCCATGTAATTGTAACCCCTCTGTACAGTATGTTCACAATAAAAAGATAAATAAAAAGAAAAAAAAGAAAAGAAATTACTCAAATACATGGAAATCGAAGAGCACTCTTCTGAACAATACTTAGGTCACAAAGGAAATTAAAGAAGAAATGAAAAGGTCCTACAATTCAGTGAAAATGAATATACATCACAAAGAAACGTCTGGGACATGGCAAAAGCTGTCCTGAGGGGAAATTTTATTGCTCTCAGTTAACACATCAAGAAAATAGAGGAAGAAAGACCAAGTAAATAATCTCATGTGCAACTAAACCTGCTAGAAAAGCAAGAAAAAATGGAACCTAAAGTTGGTAGATGGAGTGAGATAACCAAAATAAGAGCTGAAATTAACTGGATAGAGACTAAGAAAATTACAAATGAAGTTAATAAAACAAAAAGTTGTTTTTTAAATCAACAAAATTGACAGGCCTCTAGCAAGATTAACTGAAAAAAGAAGAGAGGTAACCCAAATCGATAAGATCTGGAAAGCCACAGGAAAAATTACAATAAACACCAAAGACATCCAAACAATTATAAAGAACTATCTCCAGAATCTAGACTCATTAAGGAAGGCAAACCTAGAAGAAATGGATGAATTTTTAGAGAAATACAAATAGCCAAAACTGAAACAAGAAAAAATAAATCATTTAAATAAGCCAATAACTTACAATGAGATAGAGGAAGCAATCAGAAATCTTCTAACAAGGAAAAGCCCAGGACCACATGGATTCACTATCGGATTCTGTAAGAACCTTCAAGCCCTTCCAAGAAATAGAAACAGAAGGTCAAATACCGAACTCATTCTATGAAGCCAAAATCACACTTCTCCCCAAACCAGGCAAAGATCCAACAAATAAGGAAAACTACAGACCAATCTCTTTGATGCACACAGATGCAAAACTCCTCTATAAAATTTTAGCCAAAAGAATCCAGAAACATATAAAAAAATCATATATTATGATCAATAGGCTTCATCCCAGAGATGCAGGGATGGTTTAACAAAAGTAAATTAGTAAATGTAATCCATCACATCAACAGAACCAAGGTAAGAACCACATGATTATCTCCATTGGTGCTGAAAAGGCTTTTGATAAAATACAACATTCATTCATGTTAAAAGCTCTAGAGAAAATAGTACTAAAGGGAACATTCCTTTAAACAATAAATATATATGACATATATATTTATGATATCTATCTATCTATCTATCTATCTATCTATCTATCTATCTATCTATCTATATATATATAATGACAGAGCAATAGCCAATATTATACAAAACAGGGAAAAACTACAACCAAAACAGGAACAAAGCAAGGATGCCCACTCTATCCACTCCTTCTTAATATAGTTCTGGAATCCTTAGCCAGAGCAATAAGACAAGAAAAAGGCATTAAAGGAATCCACATAGTGAAGGAAGAAGTTAACCTATCCCTTTCTAAAGATGACATGATATTATATATTAATGATCCCCAAAGCTCTACTTGCAAACTCTTAGACCTAATAAACTACTTTGGCAAACTAGCAGGATACAAAATTAACCCACACAGATCAAGGCCTTTCTGTACACAAACGTACTAGCAGAAATGGATATCAAGGAACAACCCATTCACAATAACCTGAAAAATAAATATCTAGGAATTAACCTAACCAAAGATATAAAGGAACTATTTAGTGAAAACTATAAAAGCCTAAAGAAAGAAGTCATAGAGGACACCAGGAAATGGAAAGACCTTCCATGTTCTTGGATAGGCAGAATTAATATAGTGAAAATGTCCATACTGCTGAAATTGATTTACAAATTCAATACAATTCCCATCAAAACCCCAACAATGTTCTTTACTGAAATGGAGAAAATAATGCAAACATTGATAGGGAACAACAAAAGACCTAGAGTAGCAAAGCAATTCTAGGCAAAAGAAACAATATGGGAGGAATCATGACACCGGATTTCAAGCTCTACTATAGAGCCATAATAACAGACAGCTTGGTATTGGCACACAAACAGACCCAAAGACCATGGAATATTTTAGAAGATCCAGAAATAAAACCACATACTTACAGTCTGCTGATCATTGACAAGGGAGCCAAAGACATACAGTGGAAGTAACATAGCCTCTTCAACTATTGGTGCTGGGAAAACTGGGCAGGCACAGGCAGAAAACTAAAAGTGGACCTCAGCCTGTCACCATGCACTAACATCGACTCAAAATGGATTAGAGACCTTAATATCAAACCTTAAACTCTGAAAATACTGCAGGACTTGAACTTATAGGCACAGGAGGGAGCTTCCTGAACAGTGTTCCAGGGTCACAGCAAATTGGAAAGACTCGACAAATGGAACTACCTTAAATTAAAAAGTTTCTGCACAGCTAAAGACATAGCAACCAAATTAGAAAGACAGCCAATTAATTGGGAAAAATAGTTACCAGCAATATATCAGACAAGGGCCTAATATCCACTATATACAGGGAAATTTAAGGAACTAATCCTTCCTAAATCTAACAAACAAATCATTAAATGGGCAAGGGAGCTAAGCTATCTCTTCTCAGAAGAAAAGATAAAAATGGCAAATAAACACATGGAGAAATGTTCATAATCCTGGTTGTGAAGGAAATGCAAATAAATACAACCCTTGAGATATCATCTTACCCCTGTCATAATGGCCACATCCTAAGTTCAGCCAATGACAAATGCTGGAGGGGATGCAGAGAAAGAGAAACCCTATTGCATTGTTGGTGGGAATGTACACTAATACAACCTTTGGAAAGCAGTGTGGAGGTACCTCAGAAAGATAAATATAGACCTCCCCTATGACCCAGCCATACTACGCCTAGGCATCTACCCTGAGCAACAGGAACCAGGATAAAAGGACACATACACCTCCATGTTCATTATAGCACTGTTCACAATAGCCAAGATGGAAACAACCCAGATGCTCCACTACAGATTAATGGATCCAAAATTTGTAGTACCTATATATGAGGGAATATTATGCAGCCATTAGAAAGTACAAAATATTGGCATTGGCTGGGAAATATCATTGAGCTAGAAAAATCATTTTGAGTGAGGTAATCCAAGAGCAAAGAGACAAATGTCACATTGACTCCCAGATATGTGGATGTTAAACCAAAATGCAAGGAGGTGTGACAAAGTAAACAGGACTATAGAAATAAGGACCTCTACTCAATTTGTTGTATTATTACTAAATGACTCCATGTTCTTGACCCATATATGGTAAATGTATGTTCACATCTTAGGGAAGCTAGGAGAAGGACACAGAATCAGAGGGGAAAAGTGGAAAACATACAACAGAGGGGCCCATCAGTTACACTGGACATTGATGAAAATGAGTTAAGCAATTTAGGGACAATGATAAGAGGGAGGGAATGAGAGGGACAGAGAGAAAAGCTTACACTAAGCAAAAGGAAGAATTGTACATATCACCCGATGTGGAAGAAATAGTTGTATTGTTAAAGCTTATAAAATTCACAAACATTATAGACCATGATAATAACGATTTGCTTTGTGAAGGTTAAAATGTGTTTGTGACTTGAACTAAGTTATCACTATCTCACAATACTGTGAAATTTATATAATCACTTAATCTCAAAAAAGTTTTTAAAGTCTTTCAAGCTGGGTGCAGATTGCTCATGTCTGTAATCCTAACTACTCAGGAGGTTGAGATCTAAGGATCACGGTTCAAAGCCAGCTTGGGTATAAATATCTGGGAGACTCTTTTTTTTTGGAGGGGGGGATCCGGTCGTGGGGCCTGAACTCTGGGCTTGGGCGCTGTCCCTCAGCTCTTCAGCTCAAGGCTGGCACTCTACCACTTGAGCCACAGTGCCACTTCTAGCTTTGTTCTTTTTGCTTATGTGGTGCTGAGGAATCGAACTGCTTCATGCATGCAAGGCAAGCATTTTACCACTGAGCCACCTTCCCAGCCCTCATCTGTGAGACTCATATCTTCAGTTAACCACCAGAAAAGTGAAAGTGGTGTTGTGGCTCAAAGTAGTAAATTGCTGGCTTTGAGCAAAAAGAGCTCAGGAACAGTGTCCAAGTTTTGAGTTCAAGCCCAACAACTGACAAAGAAAAAAAAGATTTTTTCATCTCTCTGAGCTAGTTTTCTTATATTTGAATAATATGAGTAATATATTATAACATAACATCTATGATATATTAGGTTATATTATATATTCCATGCATCCATATATAATATATTTGTAATGCATTATATATTATAGAAATTCATGTAATATGTTATATATATAAATTTTATTTACTACTCATTGAATTCTCATATCTAGTGAACTAAGACTCTCCTTATCTCCATGACCCATTTCTGTACATCTACTTATTTATTGCTGGTATTGGGGCTAGAAATCAGAGCCCTTAGAGTTTTTGATCAATTGAGCCACAGTTCCAATTAAGAAGTTTGGTGGTTAATTGGAAATAAGAGTCCTAAAGATTTTACTATAATTTGTGGAGGGGAAGGGGAAAAACAAACCGTTTAAATAGGGACCCATTGCAACAATGAGATTTACAAGTCCTTATGTCCAAAACAAACTTTACAACTTTGGTGCAGGGGGCGGGGAGGGGGGGCGGGAAGGATTGGGGGGGGCAGGAGGATGGGAAGGGATGGGAAGAGGAAACAAAGGTGGAGGCTACAATGATTGATAAGAAATGTACTCATTATCTTGCCCTTGTAAGTGTAACCCCCTCTGTACAGCATTTTCACAATAAAAAAAAGGGAAAAAAAGGATTTTACTACTCAAGCTAGCTTTGAGCTGTATCCTCAGATCTCAGCCTCCTGAGTACTTAATATTACAGGAATGAGTCACTAGCACCCAGCTCCTGCACATATATTTATAATATGAATACCATAGTTTAGTAATCCATATCCAGTTGTTAGGAGATCTTTTGAGTTTTACCCAACATATATTGATCCATTTATAAAATATCTATGTACAGAGGAAACAATATCCATGTTACCTGTATCTTTATTAAAGAAGGGTAAAGTGATATCTGTAGAAATCAAAGTAACCAACTTTGATTTGGTATTACAAACATATAGACCATTGATGAAATATAATAAAACTTCTGATTGTTAGAATGGGTCAATGTATTCCTATTTAAACATTTTGTTTTCTCCCATTGTAACAATGAGATGTACAAAACACTATGTTGAAAAACGAACTTTATAATTTAGGCTGGGGGGCAGCAAGGGGGCCGGGGGTACAGTTGTGGATGTGGGAGGGAAGGGATATTTGGGGAAAAACAAAGGAGGAGGTAACAATGCTTGATTGGAAATGTATTCATTACCTTGCTCATGTAACTGTAACATCTCTGTACAGTATTTTTACAATAAAAAACTTGAATAATAATAATAAAAAAACTTCTGAAAGTATACTAGGATATTGTCAGGTAAATTGAAACACTGAAGTCCTTCAAACATTCAAAAGATAGACCTGTTTAGAAACTTCAGTTATTTGGGAGATTTTGAAAAATTATAGTTTATAGCTTGTAAGAATTTTAAAAATAATAGGATAAAGGTAGGAGAAAATGAGAATAGAAAGTGGGAGTTGTCAGAAAAAGATAGAGACAGAAGAGCAGAGACAAAAGGGAAGAGTAGTGGAAATTCTATGGCACTGATTAGTAGTAGCCTTTTAAGCACAAAGAGGAATAAATGTTTAAGTCATAAATAGCAAGGGAACTTAAGTAGTAATTCACTGAAGTTTTCATGCTAGCCACTATGCCAAACATGAACTTACAGTATAGTTACAGAAAAAGACTTGTTAAAATTATGATAAAATTAAACATTCTCCAAAACATCTCAGAAAAATATATCCTTCCAGTCTTATTGTCAACTTTGCTAACATAGCAGCTAATTGAGTATCTCACTATAAATACTAGGCCTTGGAAACTAAAACTTGCTCACAAGTTCAACCCCAATAGGATTCTCCTTTTTCTGTCAATCTGGGTTCAATCTAGGTCAATCTGAGTTCAGAGACTTGCCTTTCAGGTTCTTTAGTAATGGCTGAATTCCTCTCTCTGAAATAGGAAGAACCATTATACATGTGCTTCCAAAACAAATTTAAAAGGCTGATTATTTCATTTGCATGTTTACTTATCTCTTTTTAATTTCTGGTTACAACACTGGCTTGCTCTCTGGTGTATGTGAAACTCAAGAATTATATGTAGTTTAAGTTGAAAGACATGCTGGTCAACTGGTGGTTCACACCTGTAATCCAAGCTACTCAGGAAGCTGAGATCTGAGGTTTGCGGTTCAAAGCCAGCCTGGGAAGGAAGGTCCATGAGACTCTTATCTCCAATAAACCACCAGAAAACAGGAAGTGGAGCTGTGGCTCAGTGGTAGAGCGCTAGCCTTGAGCTGAAGAGGACAGGGACAGTGCCCAAGCCCAGAATTCATGCCCCACGACTGACCAAAAAAAAAAAAAGTTGAAAGAAATGAAAAAACCTAAATCATCCCCTCTTTTCTCCTGAAAAGAAGAAAAAAGACATATAGGGAAATATTCATGTTGAAAATGATCCCTTGAATAGGTCTTATAAAGAACCTCAAAGTAATTACATTTTATCACAGAAATATATAAATATTCATTGATTCAATTAGTGTTTATTAATAGTGGTCAATATTGTCTCTATCACAGTACCATATGGAAGATGATTGCTTATGAAAAGACATGTACTCATGTTATTTTCTTAGGACATTAAACATTATGTGTGAGACATCAATTTAGCTTAATATACTTGATTTAGAAAGTCAGTTTATGACTGTCAAATGAGCCAAACACTTAACTGGGACAAAATCTGGAGATGGACTACAATAGTCATAGAAAGTAAATGAGATAGGAGAAAATATCAATATTTTATATTCATCTCTACCCTCATAGTGTTAGTAATACAATTTTTCTACATTATGAGCAAATTTAGTTTTTCACAATATAACATATAATTATTTAATCTTTGTTTCATACATTTATACATTTTGTCACCATCCATCAATTAAGTGCTGTGTGTAAGTTGATACAATGTGGGAGCATCTCTGTCAGTGCTTCTTTGCAAGCAGGAAGGGGAAGAGAAGTTACTTCTCCTATGCAACTCAGATTCTAGTTGATGAGATAGTTACCAAAGTAGTAAGAAAACACATGGGGTCATACTAATCTCATTTGCAATTTTTCAAGAAGATGAAATAGTGTACCTGAGAGAGACTGCTTAGAGACAAAACTGTGCTATGGCATTTTATGGGGAATTATATATTTTTGGTACATGGAAACAAAATGGAGTACATTTGGTGGCTGATTCTTTTTATGCTTTTTATTATAAAAATAGTGTACAGAGGGGTTACAGTTACATGAGTAAAATAATGAGTACATTTCATATCAAGCTTGTTACCTCCTCCTTTCTTTATCCCCTACAATCCTTTACCTCCCAACCTCCCCAACTCTTCCCTCCCCTAGCCAAGTTGTAAAGTTTATTTTCAACATAGTGTCTTTTACATCTCATTGTTACAATGGGTCAACCTGTATCCTTATTTCAGCATTTTGTTATATCCCTTCCCCTTCCCAAATGAGAAAAATGTATACAAGATTCAGAGCACCAAAATCAAATGCAGTGAAGACAGGGGTTATACTATGGGGGAAGCACATACAAAAGAAGCAAAAAATCACATAGTACATCTTAAAGATGTTAAAAAACAATAGCAAGAAAGAAATGAACAGTTGTGTCCCTATCTTGGGGTTCATTTCACTTAACATCACTTATATAGTCATATGTGCATAGCTTTTTAACTTAAAACAGACCTGAGGACCAATGGAATAGAACCAAAGACACAGAAATGAACCCACAGACCTATGGCCACCTAATCTTCCATAACAGAGCTAAAAAATAGAATGGAATTAAGACAGACTCTTTAGTAAATGGTGCTGGCAAAACTGGGTAAATACCCGTAGAAAACTAAAGCTAGAACATATTTACAATGTACCATGTGATATTTTTTTGTTTCTCTGTATGTTCCTCCTCCATAGTATAATTCCTGTTTTCACTGTATTTGATGTCAGTGCCCTGCATTTGTATATACACTTCTCTAATTTGAGAAGGGGAAGGGAAAAAAACAAAATGCTTAAATAGGGATACAGGTTGGCCCATTGTAACAATGGGATGCATAAGACACTATGTTGAAAAACCAACTTTACAATATAAGTGGAGGCAGGGGAGTGTAGTTGTAGAGGTGGGAGGGAAGGGATGGTAGGGGGAAAACAAAGGAGGAGGTAACAATGCTTGATAGTAAATGTACTCATTACCTTGCTCATGTAACTATAACCCCTCTGTATAGTATTTTTATAATAAAAAAGTATAAGAAAGAAGTCAAAAAGAAAAAGAAAACTAAAGCTAGATCCTTATATATCACCCTGTACCAGAATCAACTCCAAATGGACCTTAAAGTCAAATTAGACACCCTGAAAACATTACAGAAGGAATAAGAGAAACTCTAGGGCTTTTTGGCACAGGCTAAAATTTTCTTAATAAATACCCAGAAACACAACAAAGAAAGGTTGGACAAATGGGATTGCATGGTGGCTGATTCTTACATAAAAAATAATGCTTCAATATTGTGAATATAGGGAAGTGTTTGATTGTCTTCACAAAAGACCAGAAGCTGATGGGGCCAGGGAGAAGTGAGCTAGTTAAGGAAGCTTATGATGAGTCAAAAATAACAGAGGAAAGAATTTTACAATGGGGATGTGTCAACTGTTTGAAAGACACTCTTTTTTCTTTTTTTGTCTTTTGTGGGGCCTGAACTCTGGGCCTGGGTGCTGTCCCTCAGTTCTTCAGCTCAAAGTTAGCACTCTACCAACTGAGCCACAGTACCACTTCCAGCTTTTTCTGCTTATGTCATGCTGAAGAACTGATCCCAGGGCCTCATGCATCAAGGCAAACACTCTACCACTGAGCCACCTTCCCAACCTGAAAGACACTCTTGACTGCATGTGTGGCTCAAGTGGTTGAGTGCTTGCCTAAAAAGTACATTTCCCCAAATTCAATCTCTGGTACCACATACACAAACAGGATGGCCTAAGGAAGGAGGGAGAGAGAGAGAAATGAGAAGAGAGGGTGAGAAGGTGGGAAAATCTATATGGCAAAGGGCAGGACTGATAACCTAATTTAGAAGACACAGAATTCATGCAATTCTTTGACTCTGCTCTGCTCAATCACCTTAGAATATATATATTTTCTGCCTTACTTCTCTTCCCCCTTAAACGTCATGCAAAGAACATAAATGTGAATAAAAGATTTAGCAAGGTGGAAGTACTACTACTACAAAATCAACTCTGGATTCATCTCAAAAGGAGTTACTGATTACTTAGAAAAATCTTAAATATATATTTGTGTTTCCTAAAGTAATACAGTTCATTTCTTCTATTTTCAATGTGACAATGGCCTGAAGTATTAAAAAGAGATTTTTAAGCCAAATCTCAAGAAAAACAGTATTTAGCAAGTACCGAATGAGTCATAATTTGTGTTCAATTTGTTCAGTGCTCAGACATTATTTACATAATAGAATAAATCACTACCATGCAATTTTACCAATGAAGATATCAAACATCACAGAAGGAAATCCATTTGTCCTGTGTGGCAGAGGTGTTTCATCCAGCCCACCAAGAATATCAAAGGATTTTGATGTCTTTGAGCCTTATATATTTGAGCAGTGTTGTAAAAGTTAATACTTTATGAGAAAAAAATTGTACAACTTACCAATACATTATTGAATTTGAAATGTGAATCTGAATTATGTGCAATTTTGATATTTCAAGAAATCTTGACAAAAAATCCATCCCAATCACATAGACCAAAACAGTAACCTGCTATTTTTATTTACTCTTTTAAAATTTTATCGTAAAGGTGATATTCAAAAGAGTTACAGTTACATGAGTCAGATAATGAGTATATTTCCTTTGAACACTTTTCATCCCTCCTCCATTCTCCCAGCTTTTCCCCTCCTAATAGCCCTCCCCCAAAAGTTGCTCAATTCATTTCGAACATAGTGTCTAATGACCTGTTACTTTTAATATTTACTTTCTGACAAGCTTTTTTATATGCTTTTGCAGACCTTCACATATGTTTGTATATTTCACCAATGGTTCATATATAATGATATTGTGGATTTATTGAGTGATTTAAAATGCTATCTTTTCTTTAACTTTATTATATTTCCTTAGCTTTATTGATACCTAAATACTTATGTCACAGAAAAGAAAAGAAACCTTGTCTCATTAACATTCCAGAAATCTAGTAAGAGATAGGCATCTTGGGATGGACCAAATGAGGAAAAGGATGGACATATAAAACTGGACAATGTAAATTGTTATCCATATATTACAGACAGGTAATTTGCATACATTGTACCAACTCAACCTTACAAGTGGCACAGGATTATTTTTTCTATTGACAAACAAGAAAATTGAGTCTCAAAATGTCTAATGATTTTGGAAATTGGCAAAACTATCACATGTTGGGTTGATGGCTATGCTTCCAAGCTAAAATGTCATGCTTATACACTAAACCATTTTACTGGACCTAATATAAAGTAATTAAAAGGAACAAGAGAGAAATTTTCTTTGAAATTAAATGAAGGAAGCATTTAATTATCATATCCCAAATGTGGAAGAGTTTCTTTAGACCTCATAGCTTCTGTGCAGCAAATGTTTCCTTTCCATTCCTGACATTACTAGGCCAAGTATGGCTTCCTTTGTAGTTAAGACCAGATGATGCTCAAATGACTTTGGCCAGTGTTCATATTCTGCTATTTTCCCATTTCTTTTAGTGAATTTTTTATTTTTCATATGGGGAACAGGCCTATTCTATGCACTTGAAGATAACACAGATTCACCTTCCCTTGGGAATTCAGAGTTCACCAATAGAATATTGTTGGTGGATATACAACCAGTTTACAACCCTCACTTTATGTTTACTAATTGGTCATAGTCAGGCTTGTGCTTAACAACATCACTGGAATCCAGAAAATCTGTTTTCTCCTGGTAAGACTGAAATCTTAATACATGTGAGTAAAATGTCTAACAAAGCCACAGAAAAAGGAAATCGTGTTTAAAAGTAGTATGCTCTAAAATGATGTAATATTTAGGGGAATATTTATATTTATATATAATTTATATTTATATTTAATTTATATATAATTTATATTTATATATAATTATGAACAAAGGAGGAGGCCACAATGCTTGATAAGAAATGTACTCATTATCTTGTCCATGTAATTGTAACCCCTGTGGAGCACATGGGCAGCAAAGATGGCTCTGAGAAGGAGTTGAGTGGGCAGAGCCCTATTTGCTTTATGTTCAGTGCTCAGTGGGTAACCAGCCTGTGGAAGCTTAAGTGCATGATAGGGTGTGACCTTTACAGTGATTGGTTCCTTTTCCTCCCCTCCCATGCCACCCAGTCTTTTTTGCTTTAAAAAGTGCTTGGTGTGTGTTAATAAAGGAGTTCCTGCTTGACTTGACTCCTCGCTGTATCTGATTGTCTCCTGGGCTAAGGGAAGCATCTGATTATCTCCCAGGTTAAGGGAGACTGGGGAACCAGCAAGTGGTTCACTTACCTTTCCACCAACCCCGTCCATCTTTCTTGGGATGGACGAAGATCTGACAAACCCCTCTATACAGTATTTTCACAATAAAAAATTATGAATGTGTTATTTTAAATCATTTTCTTTACTAAAGAAAGATTGATTTATCTCTTTTTTTCTTTAAATGCTTATATGATTTGTGACAAAAACATTTTGAATTCTGCTTTTCACATTGCTTGTTTTTTTCACTTTTTCCTGTTTTACCTCTTCCCATGTTCTTTATTACACTAGCATTCACAAATAGCCATTTTCTATAGTCGTTATTTAAAGCTGAAATTAGCTCTGGAATATCTTCACTGAATATATGGGATACTTAAATATTATGTAAATTACTTTTCTATAAGTTTTAAATTGTTCAAACAAAAGAATACCTTATAGTTATTGAAATTTCAAGAACTGTTTAGCTTTAGCAAATTAAATTAGAGAAAAATGGTTAAACAGAAAGGACATCTACTGTTTAAATCAATGTGATGCACTTGGTGCAAAAGTTAAAAAAGAAAATACACATTTGGTAAAAATTTAATAGAAACAAAGGGTCATGTAAATTGCTGAAGGTAAGAATGATTTTTTATGAATATTTATTCTGTAGACAATGTAGAACCATAGAACTTGTCAAGGAAGGAATCACACTGCTGAATATGTTATTTAGAAATAAACTTGGAACAAAGTCATGGCACAGGATGAAAATGTGAAGAAATGGAATGGGGAAACAGGAGCTCAGCTATGATATGTGATGACCAAAATCTCAATTGGATTAAATGATCATTTTTATTTGTATTTTTCAAAGTGAAAACCTGATTCATTCACAACAAAGCTCTAGAATGGGCTATAAATCTACAAGTAAAAGGTATATATATAATATATATATATATGAATATATACTGGGACCTGATAAATTATACAGATCTCTAGGCATTCACACAGTGAGACCAAAGAGGATATTCTTGGTAGAGTTATAAAGGTGCAATAGCTATGTGCATATATAAAGTAATATTTATTGAATGAACTCTAAGAAATGGAAATGAGGTTTTTTCCCTTTATTGTTGTTTGTGTTTCCTTTTCCTTTTGTTTATTCATCTGTCTTTTGGAAGGTAGTGGGGGGACACAGTTATGGAGGGACAAAGTGAAAATGAACTATACAACTTGTGGGTGGGATTGGGAGGGAAAAAACAGAGAGAACAAAGGAAGGGGTGACATTGTCCAAAAAGAGATGTAGTCTTTATCTGACTTACATAACTGTAACTCCTCTGTATATCACGTTTTAAATAACAATGAATAAATTTAAACATAACAGCAGTGCTCTAAAACATCATATAGAATATTTTCTATTTTTAACCATCTTTTTTCCAGTGGAATAAAAGCATTTTAGTTTGACAATATAAGAAGGATAATGAAAACTTCAAAGTGATACTTCTAGAAGGAATGTACATTTCAAGCATTTGTATGAAATGTTATGAGTTTATGAGTTTATGAAATGTATGAGTTAATTCAGGATTACATAATCCTGCCTGCTTTTACTTACATCTAAAGCAAGAACCTGACCAACACTACAAAACCTACATTCTATACGGTGAAATAAATATCCAAAATAGAAATTGGACCAAATTTGCCTTAATCCAGACCTTTTCAAGGTATTAATTGAAAAATTAACAGCAATACACTTATGTGTACAGGCATAGTCAAAGGTATATTTTAAATATACAAATTGGATTAAAAAAAGAAATAAAAGCAGGCATGGTGTACATACTTGCAAGTCCAGCACTCAAGAAGCTGAGGTAGCATAATATCAAGTTTGAGAATTTTTTGCCTGAGATACTTTTTGAGACCTTGTATGCAAAAAGAAAGAAAGAGAGGAAGAAAGAAAGAAAGAAAGAAAGAAAGAAAGAAAGAAAGAAAGAAAGAAAGA
>NW_012267738.1:19841-21675 GCF_000151885.1 Dipodomys ordii | reverse complement strand
AGGGAAAGTAGTAATTGATTTCTTTCTTTAGATGAAAATATACTTCTTGGAGTTCTTGGTCTGTTTGGTCCTTGGGATCCTGCACTCCCAGGGGAGCAGAGGGAATGTGTCATCTGTGAATCCTGAAGCAAACATGACTGTGGTAAGTTTTTCTAAGTGATGTGCTTTTAAAATGCAGGAATGACAAATGTTTTTCCTTAATTATAGTTATATAGGTGTATGCAACTACAACTGGGATCTCTTTATAGCTCATTATATTTTTCACTTTATCTGAATCTTAGATTCTGGACTATGTCATGTGTAAGGAATGAAGAACAAGTGATGGTTGAAAAACTGTACTTCTTAAGATAGATTTTTTAAAAATCAGTTTAGCTTTTGAGTCTCACAGAATTTGTTTGAAGAACAATAAGAATATGTGTCACAACTCTTTCAGGGCATTATTACTAAGCATTGATTATAATATAGACTGAAGAAAGATCATGATTAAGAATGTCTAGACAATTCTGTTACCACCATTTGTTGAAGAGGCTGTCTTTCTTCCATTCTGTATTTTTGGTTCCCTTATCAAATATTGAGTGGCAGTGGTTGTGCGGGTATATTTCTTCTATTTCATTGGTCTTTGGACCTATTCTTGTGCCAGTACCAAGGTATTTTTATTACCATGGCTTCATAATAGGGTCTAATGTGTGGTACTGGTATTTCTCCAATTTTAGAGTACTTGTTTTTGCCATGTTGGGAGTTCTTTATTCCACGTGAATTTTTGGATTGCTTCCTTTATATCATTCAAGAATGCTTGTGGGATTTCAATGGGTATTACAAAGAATTTGTAGATAGCTTTGGTCAGTTTTGCTATTTTCACAATGTTAATCCCTCCAGTTTAAGAAATACAGTAGACTTTTCCTATTCCTTAAGCCTATTTTAATGTCTTTTTTAGATTTTTTAAAGTTTTCCTAATAGAGGTCCTTCACATCTTGGTTAGTTCCTAGTATTTTATTTTACTTTTTGAGGTTGTTACAAATGGAGGTTCTTTCCTGATTTCAGTCTGGATCTTCTCATTGTTGGTGCAGAGAAAAGCTTCCGTTTTTTGTGATCTTTTTATACCCTGCTACTTTGCCAAAGTTTGTGATCAGCTCAGATGCCCCTCAGTGGAAGAGTGGAGCTAGAAAATGTGGTGTGTATACACACAATGAAATTCTATGCTTCCATCAGAAGAGTGATATTTCATCATTTGTAAGAACATGGAAAGGCTTGGAAAAAGATTAGATTAGGCAAAGTAAGGCAGACCCAAACAAACAAAGGCTGTATAGATTCCCTCATTGTAACAATTAGAATATGCATATAAATCTACAGGTTAGCACAATGAAGGGTAAAAGACAAAAAATTACACTAGAACATGAAAAATTAAACATGACTCTAAAAATTTGAGACCAAAAGAAGATATTCTTCAGAAAGGACCAAAATAGACAATATCTCTGTGCGTATGAGCATATAATAATGTTTGTTGAAATTAACTCCAAGAAATGGAAACAAGACTTTTCCTATTTTTTTCTTGTCATCAATTTTTATTTCTGTAACTTTTGTATATAAGTTTATCTGTTTGGGGGAGTGCAAGGGGTAGCACAGAAATGGTGGGAGAAAGAGTGAACAAATGCAGCAATGATACTCACTAGACACTATATTGGAAATCAACTACACAACTATGGGAAAGAGGGATTGTGAGGGAAAATGAAGAAAATAAGGGAAAAGGTGACACTGTTCAAAAAGAAATGTACTCATTACCTGATTTATATAAATCTTTTGTACATCATCTTTACAGTAGAAACAAAAAGAATAT
>NW_012267738.1:15581-16531 GCF_000151885.1 Dipodomys ordii | reverse complement strand
CATGGGCAGGATAATGCGTACATTTCTTACCAAGCATTGCAGCCTCCTCCTTTGGTTTGCCCTTCACATCCCTTCCCAGCCTCCCCCCTCCCCCCAATCCCAACCCTTCTCTTCCCCCCCTTAACCTCCCCCCCGGACCGACGTTGTAAAGCTTGTTTTGGACATGACAACTTATACTACTTGTTGTTGCATCAGGACCACCTGTATCCTTAAACAACTGTTTTTTCCCCCTCTTCTCCACAAGTTATACTGACTTCACTTAATGCTTACGGTTTTTGTTTTGTTTTGTTTTATTTCCCCCCCATTATGGGGGCTGAACTCAGGGCCTGAGTGCTCTCACTCTCTTGCTCAGGCTCAACTCACTTGTTCATGGCTCTACTCCTTGAGCCACAAATCTAGTATGGCATTTGGCTGGTAAAGCTTCTTGAACTTTTACTCTAAATCAAAGAGTAAGATAACCAAAGTCAAAGAGATAAACAGGTCATGGGGTATAATCTATCTGGTCAGTCTGACAAAAGATTTATTGTTCCTGGAGTTTGTGAATATAGCCTTATGTAAGAAGTATTGAACAAAGTAATCTCATGATGGTTATATTATGCATTTTAGTTAGCTAAAGTGTAAATTCTGGTTGTGACTGCCTTAAAAATAAAATACATGGAATGAAAACAACAGTAAGGTAGATTTAATCATCACCAATAAAGGAAAAACAGACCCATCCTGACTACACTGCAAATGATCAGACAGTGCCTTGGTGAGTGCATATGGTATGTGTCGCATATGTATCTCTCTGTGCAGGTGATTAGGTAATGTTTTTCTCTTTGATTTGTTCCTCCTTATCTGTGGGAGATACAGTCTTTTTTATTGTAAGGAAGATGAGCAAGGGGTTACAGTAACATAAGTAAGGTGATGAATATATTTCTTGTTGAACAGTGTTACCTTCTCCCGCATTC
>NW_012267738.1:12016-13499 GCF_000151885.1 Dipodomys ordii | reverse complement strand
GAAAATTCATTTTAAGAACAATTTACATTGAGGGAAATATGCACTGTATAAATGAGGAAGTATAAAGAACTGGCAATTAACTGACCATGCTAAATGGATTCCATGAGTAAGTTTTCATGATAGGATATACTTACTACATGCATTTTGCTTAAAAATATTTCCCTAAAAGTTAGAGTTCCATTTCATGTTACACTACTATTGTAGTTCAGGCGAAATAGCCACACTATTAGGTGGGGACTGATATAATACTAGTTGTGAACATCCAGCCAAAGGAGCTGGTAAATTCCTGAAAACAGCAAATCAAAAAGCCTTTTTCAGTTATTGGACTATACAGAAATATCTCAATAAAGTAAATAAAGAATGTGATCTTCTGAAGTTTGGGGATGGATGTTTCTTTATGTCATGTAGCAAAGGCAACAATTTAGCGGGAAAATATACCTATAAGCAAATTGATCTGACAAACCAGACTGATGTCAATGACAAAACTGAAAAGATTCTGTGAAAAACAGCCACCAAAATAACGGGTGGGGCACAGTTAAGGCATCTTAAAAAAAAGTCCCACATGGCTTTGGCTTCTTAAAATATTCTGTTTTAAAAGACTTGAAAGCATCTGAAATACATGCAAAATTATTTGAAATCCCTGTAGGGCAAATTCAGTTTGCGTCATTCAGATGTTTTCCCACGAAAGTGAAGCATTGGGGAATGCCTCCAAATTCTTTCTATCCTATTTTCCCACGAAAGTGAAGCATTGGGGAAGGCCTCCAAATTCTTTCTATCTTATACCGGGTGGCACCCCAGAAGTCTGTGCAGCACTCACAAGCAATGCGTTATTACCTGGAAGGGAAGGGACTGTAGAGTCTCCATTGGCTGGGGAACAGCCAAGCTTTAGTTTTTCCAGATACTCTGCATGTACGGGTCTATGACACTGTAGAACTTTGATTGCATCTTCTACTTTGCACCACTCTCTCTCCCTTCCTATATTAACAGAATCTTCCCAGTCTTCTCATATTTCAGTGGCTGTAAGAACATAAACATATGTTCTGTGCTTTCGGTTTTGGTTCTGCTCAAATATGCCCAGGAGTCTGCCTAACTTTCCATTTGACTCCAGCCTCCTCATAAACTTCCCCACAGCAGCACCTCCAGGCTCCTCCTCCTGCTCCATCCCTGCTCCTGAGACAATCTGCTGGTCCAGGTAAGGACTGCTGCTCACCAGCAGCACCGCGTCCTGCTGCTCGCTCTGGAAGCACAGCCAGGCCGCCCGCTTCTCGAGCCCTCGGGGTCGTAGGTCCGCGTCTGGTTGGACGTGTTCCGGGGGCGACGACTGCTGAGACCGAGGCCCTGGGGGCCCGGCCGCCGCCACCCCGCCGAGGAGTAGGGGCGAAAGCCAATCAGGGCTCCGGTGGGATGCGGGTTGAGGAGGGGCAGGGAGGGTGGTGAGGCGGCGGCGCGGGAAGAGGCAGCGAGGCGGGGTCAGTCCCGGGAT
>NW_012267738.1:9373-10851 GCF_000151885.1 Dipodomys ordii | reverse complement strand
GTGCTTGTTTGTCCCTTCTACCTTCTACTATAAGATGTGCAACAAGGAGACCTTCTGGAGATGTGGGTTCCTCAACCTAGGACTTTACCTGGAAGCAATCAATCACTCTCTCTTTTTAAAATACATGTATTCATTTCTAATATATTTTTTTTGCTTTTGCAGCACAAATCTGACTAAGACAAAAGTGTTTCAGCCTGTTTTTTTTAAAGGAACATTTTTAAAAATAGAATTGACTGTAAGTCATCTTTCAGTAGCCTCCTACTTTGCATGAATAAAAGTTTTCTTAATTTTTTGTGGTGCTGGAGCATGAAGCCAGGGCCTCAAGCATGCTATACCCCTCATTACCTCATCTGATCCTTGAGAGGGAGCCCCTGGGGGGAGAATTTACCTTAGGGATGTGTTCAGTGTTAACCATGACCATTCTTCTCTGGGCCAGCTCAAAAGAGCAGATGGGTAGACTTCCTCTGTGGTTAGAATGGCTGTGGAAGGGCTTGTTCAGAAGAGTTGTGGGAGCTTGTCAAAAACCTAGTAATTCCAGAGGTCCAGGGTCAGGAATGTTTTATTCAAACTTTTGTGGGATTTCGACATGGAGTTGGTTTAGGGGAATGCTGTTTGGCTTGCTGTGAAATAGCTAGAGGCAGACGGAAAATTTGTATGCAAAAACTTTTCTTCTGTCCCTCTAGTTTTTAGTGAAACTTTCTTCAGAGACTTGATTTAAAGCAGAGACTCACCAGGTACAGTTGTTGCACTTTGCAGGCTGAAGGCCCACCGGCCTTCCTGTCAGGACACTGAGGGGGATGGGATTCTATGGTTATTGTCACCGTGATGTTCATAATTACAAACATATTGTAATGATTACGTTTTCTTCTTTCTGGAGCTGCATGAGAATCCTCAGAAAGCCTGTTCATAGATGTTGTATCTACCACAGTGCCACTGTAATTTTCATAGGAAATTTGGCCTCTTTAATGTAGCGTTAAAAGGAGCAAACCCTCAACTTTTTGAGCTCCAGGCTCGGCCTGTTTTTTGTTTATTTATTCATTTACTTATTTTTCTTGTCAAGGCGATGTACAGAGGGGTTACAGTTGCACAAGTAAGGTAATAAGTACACTTCTTGCAGAACTTGTTACCCGTTTCCTCATTTTTCTTCCAATTTCCCTTTCCCCTTTTCCCCCAAGCTGTACAATTCACTTCCAACACTGTCTTGTGAGTATTGCTTTTGCCTTGGTTACCCCTTTGTCCTTTGTCTCACCATTTTGGTGTTTTCCTTTCTTTCCCTAATTCAGAAAAACCTATATACACAATACCCAGAGTACCAAAATCAAATACAGTGACAACAGGGGATAAACCATAGCGGAAAAACACACAAAAGAAACAAGCAATCACATAGTACATTAAAAACAACAACAAAGGAGACCTCTTGTGTCCATGTCTTAGAGTTCATTTTGTTTAGCATCATCTTATATGATCATAAGTACATA
>NW_012267738.1:6316-7534 GCF_000151885.1 Dipodomys ordii | reverse complement strand
AATCTTTTTTTTGATTTTCTTCTTTGTATTTTATACTCCTCATTGCTTGTATTACTTTGCACTGCTACAGTATAGGGTAGTCTACAATTTTGAAGTATACTTTTCAAAAAAAAGTTATGGTCTTAGATTTTTGCATAGTCCCTGTCATTGTTGATGGAGATTTCTTATCCCAAATGGATTGTATTTTAATTATTTGAACACCTCACAATTAGCTTATTTCCATTGGTTTCCTATATAAAGGATGAGCAGAAGGCAAAGTGAGTTCTTGTTTGGTTTGAGTGATGTGTCATCTACTGTGTTTCACACTGCACTATCTTCCTTTTCTTTATATTTTTCCTTAAAAAACCTTTTTTTGAAAGGGTCTTACTATGTAGCCCAGGCTAACTTTGAACCCTTGATCTTCTGGCCCTAATTTTCTGATTGATGGTACCACAGACATGCCCAAGCATGCTTGGCTCAGTGATTTCATTCATTTCTCTGAACAATTATTTATAAAACTGAGTCTCAGGTTGGCCACATAGCAAAGGAATATTAGTAGCTGATGCATATTGCATCCTTCCTGCATTTCACACAAGTGGTTCAGAACTTCTCAGAGAAAAATCTCACAGATCATTGTTCCATGTAAAGCACATATTATCATGTTCACTCTGCAGGGCTGATAGACATTTTGAGGATTGTTCAAGTTGTCATGTCAAAACATGGTAAGAACAGAGGTCTGTCTGATTCATGGTCAATGTAATGGTGATTTTATAGGGATGATATTTTGTTCCTGCCATTTTTGTTCTTTGCTATGTCCCCTTTGCAAAAACCCAGTGTTTATGTTTATTAACATAAGTTAATATATTGCAAAGATATTTCATTAGAATATTTTCAAAAATTCATTTAGTGTTCTTCCCTGTGCTTAGAAAGATGGCTGGCATGTAGTTGTGAAAGACCCCAGACTCCTGGGATACTTTCTTCAACGGGAGGGTGCCCCAGAAACCAAGACTCCAAACCAGTAGATGCAACAAGCAAGAGGAGTTTATTCAGCATTTACACAAAGGGTCTCTCTGCCTAGGCACAGGAGAGAGCCCTGAACCATGGTTACAGGCATTCTTAAAGGCAAAAACCACAAGATTAGCATATAAAACCAGGTGTCCCTAGGATTGGCCCGTTTAAAAGTCACTATGTACTCCAGCAATCATTTGTACTAAGCGGGGAAGTTTATAACACTCTTTG
>NW_012267738.1:0-3746 GCF_000151885.1 Dipodomys ordii | reverse complement strand
TTATAAGGGAATACTTCTCAAACCTTTATGCTAATGAGTTTGAGAACTTGGCAGAAATGGATCTTTTCCTAGCAAATATCAATGCCGAAACTAAACCAAGATGAGTTAATCCATCTTAACAGGCCCATATCAAGCATTGAAATAGAAACAGCAATAAGAGACCTCCCATCTAAGAAAAGCTCAGAACCAGATGTTTTTACAGCAGAACTTTACAAGTCCTTCAAAGCAGAGCTCACACCAATACTCCTCCAACTCTTCAATGAAATTGAAAGAGAAAGTTCACTACCGAACACATTCTATGAAGCCATCATAACCCTCATCCCAAAACCAGGCAGGGACTCTCAAAGAAAGAGAACTCTAGACCCATTTCTTTGATGAACATTGATGCAAAACTTATCAACAAAATTGTGGCCAATCGACTTCAACAATTCATCCAAAAAATCATACACCATGATCAAACAGGATCCGTTTCAGGGATGCAAAGCTGATTCAATATATGCAAATCAATTAATATAATTCATCACATCAATATCAATAGATGCAGAAAAAGCATTTGACAAGATCCAACACCCAGTTATGATGAAGGTTCTGGAAAAAGCAGTTATCCATGGAACATTCCTCAATACAATAAAGGCTGTCTATGACAAACCTACAGCCAGCATTATAGTTAATGGTGAAAAACTATAGCTATTTACTCTTATCTCAGGAACAAGAAAAGGATGTCCACTCTCTCCACTTCTCTTCAAGCTAGTATTAGAATGCCTAGCTACAGCAGTGACAAGATGCAAACATAAAGGGGATCCAAATAGGGAAAGAAGGAGTAAAACTCTCCCTCTTTGCAGATGACATGATCTTGTATTTAAAGAATTCCTCAAATTCCACTCCCAAATTACTCAAGCTGATTCAAAACTTTGGTGAAGTAGCAGGGTATAAAATTAACCCTCCAAAATCAATGGCTTTTCTGTATGCCAACAATGAGAAAAGTGTGGCTGTAATTAGGAAAGCAATTCCATTCATAATAACCCCACAAAAAATAAAATACCTGGGAATTAAATTAACCACAGAAGTGAAGGACCTCTATGATGAAAACTTTAAAAACTTGAAAAAGGAAATCAAAACAGAACTTAGAAAGTGGCAAAAACTCCCATGCTCCTGGATTGGAGAGATCAACATTGTGAAAATGGCAATACTTCCCAAGGCTATCTACAAATACAATAAGATACCTGTCAAAATTCCAACCTCATTCTTCAAGGAAATAGAAGAGGCAATCCAAAAATTCATATGGAACAATAAAAGATCCCGAATAGCAAAAACGATCCTCAACAGAAAGAACAGTGCTGGAGGAATATCAATACCAAATTTCAAACTTTACTATAAAGCCATAGTAATCAAAACAGCTTGGTACTGGCACAAGAACAGACCTCAGGACCAATGGAATAGAATTGAAAACCCAGAAATGAACCTACAGTCCTATAACCATCTAATCTTCGATAAGGGAGTTGAAAAAATCGAATGGAAGAAAGACAGCCTCTTCAGTAAATGGTGCTGGAAAAATGGGTTAACTACATATAGAAAACTAAAGCTAAATCCTTATATATCACCCGGCACCAGAATCAGATCCAAATGGATCAAAGACCTCGGAGTCAAAGCAGACACACTGTAAACGTTACAGGATGGAATAGGAAAAACCCTAGGTCTTGTTGGCACAGGCCGAGATTTTCTTAATAGAGACCCAGAAACACAATAAATCAAAGAAAGGTTGGACAAATGGGATTGCATGAAATTGCAGAGCTTCTGCATGGCAATGGACATAGCTAGCAAGATCATCAGAAAGTCCACGGATTAGGAGAAGATCTTCACTAGCCATACAACGGACAAGGGTCTCATATCTAAAATATACCTGGAACTCAAAAAATTAAATCCCCCAACAACAAATCTTCAAAGAAACAACTGTCCAATAAATTAAGTGGGCTAAAGACTTAACGAGAAACTTCTCTGAAGAGGAAAGAAGGATGGCCAATAGACACATGAAGAAATGCTCAACCTCCCTAGCCATAAAATAAATGCAAATCAAAACAACATTGAGATACCAACTCATCCCAGTTAGAATGGCTAAAATCAAGAACTCTAATAACAACAGATGCTGAAGTGGATGAGGACAGAAGGGAACCTTACTGCATTGTTGGTGGGAGTGTAAACTTGTTCAACCACTTCGGAAAGCTGTTTGGTGTTTCCTCAAAAGACTCCACATACAGCTCCCTTATGACCCAGCAATCCCACTTTTGGGTATTCACCCAAATTTTCAGAAACAAGACCACACTAAAGCTACCACCACAACTATGTTTATTGCAGCATTATTTACTATAGCTAAGATATTTAGCCAACCCAGAAGCCCCTCAGTAGGTGAATGGATCAAGAAAATGTGGTATATATACACAATGGAATTCTATGCCTCCATCAGAAAGAATGACATTGCCCCATTTGTTAGGAAATGGAAAGGCCTGCAAAAAAAATTATATTAGGTGAATTAAGCCAGGCCCAAAGAAACATAGGTCCCATGGTTTCCCTTATTTGCAATAACTAATATATGTCTGAGTGAAGCAGAAAAGGTCAGATAAGGTGATGTTAGGGAAATGAACCCTAAGATATGTACTCAAATGTTTTTTTTCTTTCTTGTGATTGTTTCTAACACATTTATATGATTATTTCTTTGTTGCTTTGTATGTCCCTTCGCCACAGTATAAACCCTGCTTTCACTGCATTTGATGTTGTTATAATTTGTGGAGGGGAAGGGGAAAACAAATCGTTTAAACAGGGATATAGGTGGACCCATTGCAACGATGACATGTACAAATCGTTATGTTGAAACTTTACAAGTTTTGTTCGGTGGTGGGGGGGTGAATTGTGTGGGGGTTAAGGGAAGGATGGGAAGGGATGGAAAGGGGGAACAAAGGAGGAGGCTACAATACTTGATAAGAAATGTACTCATTATCTTGCCCATGTAATTGTAACCCCTCTGTATGTTATTTTCACAATAAAAAAAAAAGAGCAAGCACAGTTGACTCCACTTGCCATATGACAACATCACCTTTCATTGTCAGGATAAAGTTTGTTTCCAGGGGCTGATTTTTATTTTTCTTATTGTTGGGATCAGATATCTCAGTTGGTTTTTATGGCTAGTGAGATATTTACCTATTAGATTTGATCCCATGTTGGAGGGGGTAAGTGGCAGTTCAAGTGTGAGCCTGTGCCAGTAAGACACAAAATTGGTCCAACACTTAAGCAACAGAAATATCAGCCAAGTAAGACTTCCCTAAACTAAGTTAACCTTATATATAGATAACTTCTGATGTTACAGAGGAGGATTAAATCTGCAATGGCAAAAGACTTAAGAGTAACCATGGTGAAAGTTCAAACAATAACTGTTTCAATAATCTAGTCATTTTTGTTGCAGGTAGTATTTTACAACACTAGTTAAGATCAACATCATTATAGATGTCAGTAAACCTGTTACATGGATGCAAGCCTGTTTGGTGTGGTACCATTAATTCAGAGGGCACCTGCTTGATGTGGTAATGCCTTTTTAGCTTTGTACCTGAAGCAGTTATATACTTGAGAAACAGAAATACTAGACAGCAACAATTAGCATTACAGTTTTTGATATTTAGTCAGTTGAATGTGACCATTTAAAGATTCTAGACATGAATAGAAAAGTGATTCTCTGCCCTAGTTACTACTTAGGTAGT
>NW_012267737.1:28122-28377 GCF_000151885.1 Dipodomys ordii | reverse complement strand
AACCCTCACCCTAACCCTAACCCTAACCCTAAACCTCAACCTAACCCTCACCTTAACCCTAACCTTAACATTTACCCTAACCCTAACACTCATCCTAACCCTCCTGGGAGAATTAGATTATTGGCTGGGGTTGTGGAGTCATAGGGTTTCCAAGTGCCTCGGTAAAATTTGAGGCTGGAGCATCACTTCGGATAGATATATGCAATGGAAAGTGCAAAACCAATTTACTCAACAAAAATGCAATGAAATTGCCCG
>NW_012267737.1:26421-27654 GCF_000151885.1 Dipodomys ordii | reverse complement strand
ATTATACCAGGCTTGATCACAGCACGGTTTCCACAAGCTCGCCGCAGAATCAAGGCCTGAGCCAGGTCTGCAGCATCTCTTATTCTTTTCTTTATTTTTTGGCCAGTCCTGGGGCTTAAATTCAGGGCTTGGGCTCTGTCACTGAGCCTCTCTGTGCCCAAGGCTAGTGCTCTACCACTTGAGCTACAGTGTCACTTCCGGCTTTTTCTGTTGATGTGGTACTGAGGAATTGAACTCAGGGCTTCATGCATGCTAGGCAAGCACTCTACCACTAAGCCGCATTCCCAGTCCTGTCTCTTATTCTGGAAGTGTTATTTTCTGCAGTTGGGTGGAAGGCTTCCTGGGCAGCTGTTTGCCTTAAAAGAGCCCTTTGCACTTCTGAAATCACCCCCACAGGGGAGCTATCAAAAGGTTTGGTTATTTGTCTTTTCCTTTTGGAGTTGTGTCAGGTCTCCTTGGTTCTTCAGACAGAAGAATGACATGGGTGGGTGCTTTAACCACCTGTTTTTTTTTAGTCAAACTTGCTCTTGTCTCAGGAGATAGGTATGGTAGGATTTTGACAAAATCAGCAGACAGAAGGGGTGTAGAAGGAATTTAGTCTCCTAGGTTGGATGACTGGCTGGTCCAGGGAAATCCATGAGTGTAATCCAGTGACCTCAATCGGCAAGGCCTCAGTTTCTACATGTGTACAAAGAGTGATTTTTATACCCGGAGTTAGACAACAAAAATGATGGTCCATACAGCACGTATTAGGCACGGAAGATCACATGGTCAGCCCCAAGTTCCACTTTTGTAGCATGAAAGTACTCAGAGATGATGTATATAATAAATTTCCACTAAATATAGTTACAAATGTGGCGGTGGAAAGATTTGAACCCTTGAAGTATAACAAGGGGAAGATCACATAACTTATATTCCTAGAGGCCTTGTGACCTAGCTTTAGTCATGAATGGCACTAATCAGCCCTGTGGACTATGCTGAGCCTAGTTGTTGTCTCAAAGATGTTCATAATTCGGGCATGGTGGCATATGCCTGTAATCCATCATTCAGGAGGCGAAGGCAAGAGGGTTGGTAAGTTTGAGGCCAGCTTGGTCGACATAAAACATGAGTTCAAGGTTGGCCTGAGCTATGTAGTGAGGAGCCTGTTTCAAAAAACCATGTGCTTGGGTGGTAGAGTACTTGTTCAAAGCCTAGAGTTAGAGCCTCACCGTTGGGTGGCTACCTATTCAATTA
>NW_012267737.1:21404-23776 GCF_000151885.1 Dipodomys ordii | reverse complement strand
GTCAAAATCCAAATCCTAGAAGATTTCTGTCGAAGAAAAGTCTTCATAATTGTAGTTTTGGACACAGAAACGCATGGGCCACACACAAAAGAAACAACTTCACAAACCAGAATTCACAAAATTTAAATCTTAGCCAGTTTCTTTCACCTCTGAGGTATCTCAGGATTCCAATGTAATCCTAGTTGCTCCAGGCATCATGCTAAAGGACTAGAGGAGGAGGAAAACTGCTAGAAAGGCGGGTAAGACTATATGTACTTGTTCTCTCCTATGGGATGAATTCCCTTCTCTGTCTGCTCGATTTTAGCTGATGGTTCTGGGGGCTGCACCAATGTTTTTCTTGCATCTCCCTGTCCCTCTCCTCTTTAAGTAGTTATGCAACTCAACTCAACAGGTCTGTTTGTGCATGCAATGCATCTTGATCCGTCAGCCTTCTGACTGGATTTAGCCAATAGAGACCCATGACGTGCTCCAAAGTCTTTTTTTATTGGCTGTTGACACCAAGGCTCCATTCTCCAGGCAGCCTGCTCTTCCCAACGACTCTTACCAATGGAGTAGATTCTAGTCTTGGGTTCTTGTGCTGTTCTTCATGATATCTGGAAATTCTCCCCCATGCTCTGTCAATAGTCCCTTAGATATTAAAACAGAACAGAACCAAAATCCAAGTTATAGTACCTTCAATATGCCCATCCTCTCTGAAACCTTGACAAGGTTGGAAGCACAAGCCAACCCAGTAAGTCCCTCCGCTAAGGTTTCCGGTAAGCTCCACCCAATTTAGACTTCTTGTTAAGTTAGTCCTGGGGCTACGATCACTCTCCCGGAGGTAGGGATAGGTAGCTGACTTGTTTATTTGGGGAATTGACCATTGTTAATGGAGGAGACAGGCTATATACTGAGTAGGGAGACAGATGTCTATGTCAGAGAGGAAAAGAAAGTCTTCCTCCAAGGAAAGGAAGTTTTTTTTATCATAGTGTATTCTGAGTGAGGAAACAAAAAAAATGAGAGGCAAGAAGAGTTAAATGAGACTTTCAGAAGATGAGGGAATCAGCAGTGGTTACACTGATTAAAGGATGTGAATCCTTAGATTCAATAATTTACTCTTTCTGGTGTTCTTGTATTTGATTTCAAGATCTTGTACTTGTTAGGCTGGTGCTCAACCACTTGAGTCATGCCTCTTAGATTCAGTTTCTGTGTGAGATGCTTGGCTTCAAACAGGAAGTGTTATGTACAGAGAAGATAATTTTTTATTTAGTTTAGATTTTAAAATGTTATTAAAATGATGAATTAGCAGGGTTTTCCTTAAACTCTTAAATTAATCTTATGAATCTTTTTATACAGTTTTAAGCCCAGTGCATTTTTTATATAAAGTAATTATCTTCACGGAGCCTTATAATACAAATTGGGCTCATTATTTAAGAGGATTTTATGTTGATTGATGCTAAGTAAACCTGAGAGGAACAGACTAATTTCCTTGAACCGCTTTGAAAAAAAAAAGCACTTGTAAATTTTGTTTTACTCTACTTTTAGAATGTCTAAACTCAATCAAGTTATGACCCAAGAAAACTGACTTTTAACATTATCAAGCAACATTTGAATTCAAGTCCTCTTCACCACTTTAGCAATGATGATAAATTAAGTAACTTCCGGCTCTTACACAAGCATACATTTCAGTAGAGTCATCAGCCCATTTGTCACTAGTTTTAATATGCCAGATTCAATTATATTTTACAAGCATGTGAAATACTCAACATGCAGAGATTATCCTGAATGGAACACATGCTCATTAGTGCCAGGGGTTTGACTGACGAGTAGTTTTAGGAGAAAGAGGTACCAGACCTACTATGTTTTGATGGGACTGTCAGTTCCTGAGCCAATGATTTATGATGGTAAAAAGACTGTCACGTGAAGCAAGCAGGAGCAGCTTATTGCAGAGTGATACTTAGTACAAATTCAGATCTGGAGCATCTGATGTCCAGAGTGGTTCTTTCTTCTACCAATGGACACGGATTAAGAGTAGTGTTCAAAAATCTCTAGACAGCAGAGACCCCAAGTCCACACCTTCAAGGCCCAGTCACACTCTGCCATTTATAATCTCTTTCAGTTTTGATTACTTTATGTAGAGGCCTCTGAATTCTACAATTCCCTAGTCAAACCTAGCTTTCATCTGGTTTTCTCCACTAACTTCACTTCACTATCTGACTATATTTTCACTTTTTTTCCTCCTAAAGGTATTGGCAGAAGCCATTCTTCTGTGCCCCCTTGCATTTGATTAGCTTTATGATCATGATGTCCCCAAATGGCATAAATAAACTCAGATATGTTTAGACACTTTGATGTTCAAAAACACAACTGGAAAATGACAGCTCATCAAAATG
>NW_012267737.1:11393-17139 GCF_000151885.1 Dipodomys ordii | reverse complement strand
GATTAGCTGTGTTTTGTGTATAAGTCATTTACTTCAAACATGATAGAACCTAAAGGTCATGCAGAGAACTGGAAAACAAAATACTAATGGAAACACAACTAGTATTCCTGTCTGCAAAATGAGACAAAGCCTATATAAAATGCTTTTTATATGATCAAAGTTACTACATAATGGCAAAAATCTCAGTGCATATGAGAGACATGATATGACATTTCCAACATTATATACCTTCAACTTGAAGCCTGGAGCTGGGATTTCAGCTTTTTTTCCCACCCCAAGAAGAGTGCAGATGATTCATAGCCTTGAGAAAGAAAGAAATGTGTGTGTAAATGCAGAGTGTTGACGCCACTGCAATATTCTTGCCCCAATTGCCAATTCACTGGTCAAACTGCTAGGCAGACACTTTACCACCAATCCAGGCCTCCAGCCCCTTTTTTGAACTGGTTATTTTGAGTCTCACTGTTTTGCCCCGGTGTACATTTGGACCATAATCCTTTTTGTTAAATGCTGCCTGTGATAGCTGGGATGACAGGCAAATGCCACCAAGCCAAGACATAAGTTGAGAAGTAGGTCTCACTTTTTTTCTTGCTCAGGGTAGCCTGTGTGGAACAATTAAGATCAACTTACAAATGATAAATCTTGGTAACACCAATGCCCTGTTCAGGATATGTGTACAAACAGGAAGGGTGGTAGTGGTGAACTGAGAGGGTGAAGGGTACCTATGGTCAAAATACTTTATGTTCACATGTGAAAATGGACTTATGACATGTTAGCTGAGTTTGAGAAGGGGAAAAGGCTCGAGGGTGGTGATTAGGGTACACTGCATGCCTATGTGCACATGTCAAAATGCAACTCCCCTGTGCAACTTGTTAACAATGAAAGATGAAACCACATATTCCAAAATAATTAAGAGTAGAATTATTATTTGGTAGAGAAACCCCAATTGATGCATTTGTAGCCCAAAGAATTAAAAGCAAAGTCTCAAGGTATAGGTGTTTGTAATCCAGGTATCTAATAAGATAATAGCTGATAGATCGCAACCCAATTGTTTACAAACGTGATGGATAAAATGTGGTGTTTTTTCTGTATGTTCAATGGAATATTGCTAAGCCTTAGTAAGTCTGTCACACACTAACATCGATGATGCTAGAAGACATGCTGAGTTAATTCACTTACTGTTAATTCACTTATAAGCCTTGCTTTTCCCTTCCAGAGATGCAATTTTTTTTAGACTAAAGACAAAAAGAAAAATTATAGCTTGCCTATAAGGGGAAAACCCAATTTGAATCATAGAGATTTCTCATCAGAAACTAGAAGAGCCAGAAGGAAATGACACCCTATTTTTAATGTATGAAATAGCAGTGCTTTCAGTCAGGAATTCTATATCCAGCAAAAGTATTTTTCAGGAATGAAGAAAAAAATCAAGACATTTTCAGATGAAGGAAACGAAAAATCTGCCACCAAAAGATGTGTCAAAGCTATCTATCCAGAAAGTGATTTCTTTTTTAAATTTTGGACAGTCAGAAAATAATAAACACAGGAATTAATAAAAACTAAGTAAATATAAAAATAGGTCTATTTTGAGTTCTCTAAATTATTCGGAGTAGAAATTATAACATTGTCTGAGATGGCTGTAATGGATGTAGAAGATTAAGCCAGGTATTATACATGGAAGAGGTAAAGGGACAGATGTAAAGAGAGCTAAGTGTTTCTAAGCTTCATGAGAAAAACTTCCAGGAAAAAGAGGAGTTGAAGGTACTTCCTACTTTGATAAACAGCATCCACAAAATAAAAATCTGTAGCTAGGTGGGTACTGGTGGCTCATGCCTGTAATCCTAGCTATTCAGGAGGCTGAGATCTGAGGATCATGGTTCAAAGCCAACCCAGGCAGGAAAGTCCGTGAGACTCTTATCTCCAATGAACCACCAGAAAAACCAGAAGTGGTACTGTGGCTGAAAGTAGAGCAGTGCTAGGCTGGAGCAAAAGGAGCTCAAGGACAGTGCACCGGGCCCCAAATTCAAGTCCCACAACAGACCCCCCCCAAAAAAAATCTGTAGCTAATATATTTGTGGTGAATGACTGAGTGCTCTTCCCAGAACTAAAAAAACAAGACGAGAATGCTGAATCTACCAGTCTTGTTTGACTTAGTGCTGGGGTCCTAGTCAGTGACATAGGCAAGAAAACAGAATGAGACACACGCACAGATCTGAAAGGGAGAAACAGAATCTCCCCTATTTGCACACAGATGACTTACATGTTTTCCAGGACATCAAAAAGCAAACAAAACCCACAGGACTAATAATTGAGTTTATAATGTCACAGGACATACGATCAACAAAATAAATTGGGTTTTCATACAGTATCCGTGAATGTGGACAGCAAAATTCAAAGTGCAATACCGCAGGCAACTGATCAGAAAACAAGTTATCTAAGTATTTAACAAAACATACTTACGTAGGATTTGTATATTGGAAACTGCAACACACTGAAGAAAGGAATCCAAGAAAAATGGGTGGAGCCACAGTGAGTACTAGTGGAACCATTTCTCTCTAGGTGTAACCCAGTGCCCATCCTTCGGCCCCTACCTCTTGCTACAGATGGGGGGAGAATGAGAAATGCATTGACCAAGATGCATTGTACTAACAAACTGACATGTTGAATATTAACTCCTTTCCACAAGCCAATTAAAATATAATTTTTTTAAAAGGAGGAAAGTCTTTGCTGCCCAGCTCTCTTCATCCTTGGGCCTCAACCACATCATCTGTTCTACTTCATTTGGCCATGGCTTTATTGGTGACTTGGACAAAGCCATCAACACATTTGGAGTCTTGCTCTCTGAAGTTTTCTTTCGTTCTGGAATGACACTGGGCTTGGGCATGAACTTCAGCTTGCACTTAGGATTATCTTTAGGGTTCTGCTACCAGTGTGAGATAAAGACCAGTCTTTTGATCCTACGGGCTTCTATGCAGAGGTCAAGAATTTCCCAAAGGGCATCAAAGGCAAAATCTCTAAGAGCGAACAACTCCGAGGTGGGTAACATGTCATTCATAAATGTTGGTGTCAACTGCCCTAGGTCATAGCCCGCCGGCTTCCCACCCCAGCTGGCCTTGCTAACCAGTGCACCTGCTATTCCAACTCTGTCCTTGTCAGCCTGAAATATCTACACTCGGGTTAAGAGTGACTTCAGCCTTTTTTTCTTTTTAAAAAATGATAGTTGTGTTCTTGTACCTTTCCTAAAATAAGAGAAAATGTGAAGTCTGTAGAGGACATTTTAAAACCACTTAACATGATAAAAATGCAATCATCTCAACAGCTGTGAAGAGAATAAACAAGTTCCTCCTCCCTTAGTTTTAGTTTCCAAGAAAAACCACTGCAACGTCTGACTTGGTTGTGGTAGTCACCTGTATGTCACTGAGAGCAGATCCTTGTCTGCTCATATTTATGTAGACATACTGATAGATGAGGAAATTATCTTAGGTGTCCTTCTGCTTTCCCTGCTTCCTTTATCCTTTGATTCCCCCTTTGATTCTTTTCTTTCTCCAGGTTTGTAACACTTTCCTTCTAACTGAAGCTCCTTCTGTATGTTTCCAGCAGATTGATTCTGAAAAATAGAAACCCAGTCAATTTACTGAAAAAAAAATTTCGATTTTATTTATAGTAGAGCCCTAGACGGTTTGAACCTTCCAGTGGAAGGAGTGCTGTGCATTTTTGTCTGTGCCAGGCACCAAATTCAACATGGATTTTCTTTTCATATTTTTTCCCCAACTTTCTTGGCTTGGTTCTGGGTGTACTCAAGTTCTCTCATTTCTCTTTTGGCAGGGAGGATTTTTTTTTCTTTCTTCAAGTACATACTTCATTCAAATACACACATTTGTGGGTTGCAAACCTTGTAAACCCTTACGCATGGAAGGACATGTACCCCTCAGATCTCCATCTGCAGAGAGTGAATTGACCACAGCCTGGACATCCATCTGTGTTTTCATGTTGAAGGTGCTTCTAGGTGTCCCCAGCCAATGGATGCACAGGGAGACAGAACTCTCCCTAGGCCAGAAGTCCTCCCTGCAAACCTGTGGCAATGTCTTATGCTTGCTCTACAGTCCTTCCCTCCCAGTCTCCCCTCCCCCTCCCCACTTCCTGCCACAACATGGAGTCAGATGAGCACGCTTTAATGTTCACCTCACCTCGGCTGGACTCTTCCTCTTGTGCATTCACCTGCCACAGTTCTTGACCACATGATCCCACTTAGCATGCTTTTTGTACTCTCAGCCCCTCTGTATTTTTACTCCCAATCTGATTTGATATTTTGCAACTCCCCAGTCTCTACCCAGCTCTCACTCTGATGTCTGGGGTGGTGTGAGGCGGTCAAGGGGGTGAGTTTTCCTCTTTGACACTTAGCTTTCAGAATTGCTGATGAGGTCTTATGTCTTTTTGATTCTTGTGCCTTTGTAGGGAAAAAAATGATCTTTTTTCATCTCTGAAAGCTTTTGAATTTTTTCCCTTTCTCCTTTAGACAGAAATGTCACCGGTATGTATTGAGGTGTGTGCCATTTTAGAAATTCTTTCCCCTTACTAGCTGATGGCTCTTTCTGCTTACTATTTGATGGTTCTTTAAGCTTAAAGACATAATCTTGCCTTATTATTTCCCCACCTCTTGGCTCACTCAGTCTCTTAATTCTGTTTTTTTCCCTTCTGGGATTTTTATTAAAGTATTCACTTTTGCTTTAAACTCCTGAGAACTATGTGTTGGATTTAATTACATTGTGGCCACGGATGGTAGGTAGATAGAAAGATAAGAAACTCACAGCAGTGTGTAGAACCAGAACAGTACTTCTTAGGGGTAGTGGGGGCGGGGAGAGTGTAGGGAGGAGGAGAAAATCTTCAATGACACAGGGAAGAGGAGCCCAGGCAGGTGTGAGTGGTACTTAGGTGAGATGTTTACTTTAAAATACACTAAAGCCCTTGGTGTTCCAATCATTTGACTCAGTACCAACTGTAGTGATGAGACTATATGATTGTGTATTGGAGAAAAATCCACTGTATGTACTTCAAAGCCATCCTGTTCCCACGCTTCTAAAATCTAGCTAGCAGCTCTGTTTCTCTATTACAGCATGGAAAAGAGTGTGCATCTGGAGGAAATCAGCTCAGAAAAGATCTGATGCTCAACTGAACCCTGTTTGAGATACTAGAAGCCAAGGTGGTAATGTATAGGATCCAGGCTAAACGCGAATAGCATTGGGAACTATAGAAACAGTTCCCAGGCCTCCAGTGGATCTCCTGAGCCCAGAGTTCCCCCCATTTATATCTTCCCAGCTTTCACTCTCAGGTGATCAAGGAGCACTGGGGAGGGATCTGGGAAACTCAAGCTTTGCCAGTTTGCTTCCCTTCAAGTCTTTATAGGTATTGGCCCATCAAGAAAGTGAACTCTCCTCCCTCTCTTCCTGTGATGGGCAGGACCTTCTGGGCTGCCTTCTTCCCGCTTTCTTCCCGCCCCCTTCTTTCACCTCCCACACACCGATAGGCTCCTGGGAGAACCAGCACTTTTGTCCTTTGCAGCTGTGACCTGGAAGCAACAGAAACCCTTCTGGAAGAAGCTTTTCTCTGCTCACACCCTGACCAGCATGACATTGCCCACCACCATAATTTCTGAGCACAGACTTCAACATGTGGTCTGACAGAAGGATAGACATAAGAAATTTAGGGCTGAGAGAATACCAAGGAGAAGAGGAGGAGGAGAAGAGGAGGAGGA
>NW_012267737.1:6469-8498 GCF_000151885.1 Dipodomys ordii | reverse complement strand
ATGCGTGTGCGCACACACACACACAGCAATAGTGGATATTAGTCACCCACATGAGTGAGGCTGTGAACTAGCACCAAGAATTCCCCAAATGACTGGATAGGAACAAGAGGAAGCTGAAGGACATGTTTTTAAAAAAGATGCTCAGAGATCCAGAAGATGACATGTTTGGACAGCTTTACCACTCTGCCCTTATACCAAAGGGGCAGGTGGGTGAGTGGATGGATTTCAAGAAGCAGCGTGGGTGGCATATACTATTTTTCACAAGGACTACTGAGGCTGGTGAGCAAAGCCCTGCGGGTTGTAGAACCCCATCTCAAGCAGGCGATAGTGCACAGCAAAGAGAGGACCTGGCCCAAAGAGTCTGAAAAGAATCACTGGGCGATTAGGCAGAGAGGAGTGTTGTGTCTCTGTAGCTGCAATGCAGAAGGGCGTGTGCAGTGTGTAGTGTGTGTGTGTGTGTGTGTGTGTGTGTGTGTGTATGGGGAGAGAGAGGGAGGGGGGGAGAGAGGGAAGAAGGATGAATGGGGGTGATGCTTTCATTTCCAAAGGTTGCCACTAGATGGCGATGTTGGTCAGTGCATGTGTCAGCAAAGACCTCCCAGAGAACCTTCCCTTGGGTGGAGTTGGAAATGTAATTTTACAGAGGAGAAGATGGGGGATGTGCGAGGCAAAGCAACTGGGTCCAAGATCGCCAAAGACAGGCCTTGCCCCCGTACTCCCTGGTCCTGCACCTTCAGGGACAACGCAAACAGCAAGAGTTCTGCTTCCAGAACTCTTTGTGTTATATCTCCTCTACCTACCACCTGAAAAATAAAGAGACGCCAGTGTGAGGCACATCAGCAGCTTTGACTGCCAGGGAGAGGTGGAGGGTCTTGGGCGGTGGACACCGTGGCTCCCTGTGGACCAGGAGGCGGAGTAGAAATGCTGTGGCATGTTTAGGTGGCGTGGAATTCTTCGTGCTGCAGAACTCCCTTACTCTTCCCTAGTTTCTATGGTACTCCTTAAGTGGTCATGGAAAACTCATGACGAATGGGCATTAGTTCTGTGGGACACATCCTCTGACCCAGGTAGGGAGATTTGATCACTTTTGACTTTGGGCCATTTTTCTTTTTTAACCTAACCTCCACCGTTACGGATTTAGATTGGTAATGCTATGCTGGCCAGGGACCCAGAAATACCCAGGTAGCCTCCCTAATCCCCTACTAAATCAATCAGGGCTCTCTTGCTTGTGACAGGAAGTCAATTAAATAAAACAGGAAACACCACTGGCTTTAGGCAGGCTGTGGGCACAGCTGGGGACATGTGACATGTGAGTGAAGATCACAGGATCTTCTCTGGAAAATTTTTATGCATGTCCCGGTTGCTTTGAATGCTGAATTCTGGGAGATTGACTCTCTTCCTCTGATGAAGGCTAGGGATTCTGGTTACTTTTTGCTCATCTGATAACATCTTTTATTACCAAAAAGGAAAAGGCTTCCCACCACCCCCACCTTCCCAACCCCAACCAAGATTCATTTAAGTAACAGGCAGCAGCCAGGACTTTGTCAAAGATGATCATCTGATTACTGCAAAGGCAAATCATTACTACAGCTCTGATTGGTCTATGTTGGGTCATGCACCCACCTTAGAACCCGTGATTGACAATTTCCTACTCAAATTGCGTGATTAGAAGCCAGGAAGAGAATCTTTCAAAAGAAAAAGTCTTGGCAAGAGAAGATTATAATAGGGGGTGAAGGAGATAATTGGCCAGTAATGAAGAACATCCATTTTCATGTTCCTTACCTGAAAGACAGTATTCATAAAAAGCAGCAGAATTAAAAATCAAAATGACCTGCTATCAGATAGGTCAGTGACGTGAAACCCTCAACACAGAACTCTGAATTAACCCCAGGCTTGGGTTGGAGACCTTTTCCCTAAACTCAAAAGCCACACATTAGCTGGGTGCCCATGGCTCACACTTGCAATCTTAGCTACTCAGGAGCTTGAGATCTGAGGATCACAGTTCAAAGCTACCTGGGCAGGAAAGTCC
>NW_012267737.1:4706-5269 GCF_000151885.1 Dipodomys ordii | reverse complement strand
GATGTGTGTATCTGGATAACCGTATGTCCTGACCTAGCACAGCTCCTTCCCCCAGTCTCTTCAGCCTTGGTCTTAATCTTTGTCTATCTCTTCTCCGTAGTGAAGGGTATAAGTACCAGATTATTGCTCATGCTAACTTTGGATGGCTCCTAACTTGTGCTTTTTCTTACATCTGTCCATACCTTCGAAAGCCCTCAGTTATGTCATTCCTATTTGAAGAATTTTGAGTTGTACCGTCTTTTCTATTACGACCTTGACTACTTGACTTCACACCCCTGACCCAACCAACAGGCAGAATGGGGAGATAAGCCCTTTCCGATGGTTGTCATCTGTGATGTTTTCAGCTGAGTTGGGGTGGATCTTTCCAGTCCCTGAGCAGTTACTCCCAGCTCTAAGGCTCATCTTTTCTACCCTGTCAAAAGGTATCATTCCAGAGGACCTGTGGATATCATGCCCCTAGACCCATGTTGTCTAGTTACAGCAGTAGCATTTCCTAAGAGCAATGTTTCTAGAACATAGTATGTGTTGCAGTTTCTAGATCCACATTGCTGCTCCCAGCTGCT
>NW_012267737.1:0-356 GCF_000151885.1 Dipodomys ordii | reverse complement strand
AACTCACTGGGATTCTTTCTGGGGCAATTTTCTGCAGAGCAAAATATCCTGGATACAGGCTATTTGTACCGTGGCATTTCAGTACATGTGGGCTTTTCAAAAGATAAAATGAGTCAGTAACCCGGGTGACTTATTTACATATGGGAAAAGGTGCCTAGCCTACAGCAATATAGATCTAACCCTCCTCCCCCACCCCTAATGTGTGGATCATGGTTGGTAATGCTTTTGTACACCTGCAAAGAGATAAAAGTTGAAATTACCTCAGCCTTCTGCTATGTAAGTGTATGCATATTTGATCATGACAGCAGGCAGATTTCTTTTCTGAGAATTCATTACTATTTTCATTTTGCATTATG
>NW_012267736.1:11373-11679 GCF_000151885.1 Dipodomys ordii | reverse complement strand
ATGTTCACAAATAAAATAAAATTAAAAAAAAGAAATTTGATTTGACACACTGAGTTTTATTTAAACACTTCTGTGGTTTACTTATGTAACTGGACTTTATGTTTGCTTAGCGTGGTTTTAAACATAATATGAGGGCGCTGTCATTTCTTTGCATAATCACACTAAATCAACATTTAATGAGGTTTTAATGTCCAGGTTGATTCCATCAAACGCTTCTATCACATGACATAGAAAGAATTGTTTTTCTGGAATTTGATGAATAGAAATGAAAGAGTAGAAGACAGCTCTGGTGCAAAGAATCAGGGT
>NW_012267736.1:7593-8560 GCF_000151885.1 Dipodomys ordii | reverse complement strand
TTTTCCTTTTCTTCATGTATGATTGTTGTTCATATAAAGGTGATGTACAGAGGGGTTGCAGTTATATAAGCAGATAAAGGAGTACATTTCTTTTGACAACGGCAACCTTCCTCTCACTCTCTCCCAGTTTTTCCTCCCATTCTCATCCACATTATATAATTCATTTTCAACTTACTGTCTCGTGAATACTACTGCTTCAGTATTCACCCTTTTGCACCATTTCTGTGGCCCCCTCCTGACTCTCCCAAAGACAAATAACTGAACAAACAAAACAAAAGGAAAAGGTAGTGTCAGTCTCTCATAGCCATAATCCTTGTTACTCAGAGATCTGAAGATCTCAGTTCAAACCCAGCCAGTCGAGTACAGTCCATGAGACTCTCATCTCCAATAAACTATTCAAGAAAAGGCTTCAAGTGGTGCTGTGGCTCAATTGGTAGAGTATTAGCCTTGAGTAGAAGTTAAGTGATAGCATGGAGGTCCTGCGTTCAAGCCCCAACACCAGGAGAAAAAAAGTAAACAAACCAAAAACTACAACAAAGCAAAAACTCTTATTTCCATAAGTCCATTTCAATATAAATTATTTTAATGGTAACAGGAAACAAAGGAGCAGGCAACAATGCTTGATAAGAAATGTACTCATTTCCTTGCTGATGTAATTGTAACAACTGTGTACGATATGCTCACAATTAAAAAAACTTATTAATAAAAAATAAAAAAATTGTAAGTTCTTAAATGCACACAGCTATTTTGCCCTTGTGATCTTCTTCTAAGAAGATCTTCCTTTGATTTCACTGTGTGTGAATGCATACAGATCTGTATAATTTACCTTGGTCCAGTGTGTTTGCTTTCACATCCAGTGTACTTACTATTCGAAGTATAAGCACATTGTGGCTACCACAAATGAAAAAATAAAACATACAACCTATGTTTCTCTAGGTCTGCTGAACTTCACTTCTTATACTTTTCT
>NW_012267736.1:6767-7543 GCF_000151885.1 Dipodomys ordii | reverse complement strand
AATGACTAGTTTTCTTGATAATGGTCATTGTAACTGGAGTGAGGTGGAAACTCAATGTTGTTATGATTTGCATTTCCTTTATGGACAGAAATGCTGAATATTTCTTCCTGTGTCTATTGGCCATTTTTATTTCTTCTTTGGAGAAGACTGTCTTTAAATCTTTATTACCTGGGCTGTTAACACTTTGTAATCTTATCACTTGTAGTCTCTCCATGTCTGTGCAGTCTCTTCCTCTCCCAAAGATAGCTGAACAAATAATACCAAAAGAGAACAAAACTAGCATATATCTGAGCCAAGCAGAAAAGGTCAGATAAGTTGATGTTACGGAAATGAGCCCTACGATATGTATTCAAAGGTTTATTTCTTTCATGCGATTGTTTCTAACACATTTATAAGATTATTTTTTTGTTGCTTTGTATGTCCTCCCCCACTGTATAACCCCTGCTTTCACTGTATTTTGTTGGTATAATTTGTGGAGGATAAAGGAAAAAACAAATTGTTTAAAAAGGGATACAGGTAGACCCATTGGAACATTGAGATGTACAAGTCCTTAGTTTGAAAACGAACTTTACAACTTTGATGGGGGGACTGGGGGAAGAAAATTTGGTGGGTGGGGCAAGGAGAGAATGTGAAGAGATGTGAAGGGGAAATGCTTGATTAGAAATGTACTCATTATCTTGCCCATGTAATTGTAACCCTTCTGTACAGTATTATCAAAATAAAAATAAATAAATGAGCCAATAATTAAAGAAAACAAAAGTAACAACAAAGACTAT
>NW_012267736.1:4943-6067 GCF_000151885.1 Dipodomys ordii | reverse complement strand
TAACAACAAAGACTATAGTATATACAAACAAACAAGACATAAAGAAAAGAAAGTAACAACAAAGGCAAATATCCAAATATGTTATAGATTAATATCACGCACACACACAATCATATACACAATTGTTGGCTTATGTTAATTCCCTTTCAGCTTCCTATCCTAAGATTAAAATCCCATTCCAAGGTCTCTTCATTGCTGAATTAATTCCTTTTGCTCTTTCATTCTGTTTTTGTGAAAATGATGAGAATTAAGTACAGATCATAAACATGCTCTGTGCTCTACCATTGGTCTACCCACCTAGATCTCCAAGGACTATTATAAGAGAATATTTTGCCTCACATATTTTACATTTTGGCTTTTGAGTAGACTGTGTTTAGACAGTATATATTCAATGTAAATTTTTTGTTGTTTTTGTTGCTCATAGGGTAGAAGATAAATTTTTATTTTTCTGCCCACTACTGTTTTTCTTTTATAGTGTTGGACACAGAACAATGCTCTACCTGTATTGTCGAGAGAATAAATTGTGTCAATGAATGTGTTAATTTTTATAAATGTTAACTGTCAACTTTGTCTTAGATTTTGCTTTTGACGGGTGTGTGGCTGTTCTGGGACTTGAACTCAGGGCCTGTGTGATATTCCTGCGCTTCCTTCTTTCAAGACTAATGGTATACTCCATAGTTACAGCACCACTTTGACTTCTTAATAGTTTAGTGGAGATAAGGGTCTCAAAGATTTTCCTGCCCAATTGGTTGCTGAGTACCTATGACTTCAGGCTGGAGCCATGGGTGCCTGACTGGATTTTGCATATTTAAACTAGAATTGCTTAAATACAGGGAGGTCAGATTTGATTTTTCTTTCATTAGTGCTGAAATCCATCTGCTAGATGAACGTCCACACATGTCCAGAAATGAATTCACAGCTTGAACAACCAGGACTAGAAGGTTTTTTGAGGTTGCCACTCTACTTCAAATATTCTCTGCAAAAAGCTAGTTGACTGGCAATGTTATAAACTTAAATTTTTAGAAGAAGTGTTTTATATATCAACAAGACTGGTTCTTGGACATACCAACTTGACAAAAGAGATTGTAACAATGAAGCTAAAAGTCCAGAGTAAGAGGTAGTGG
>NW_012267736.1:1183-2334 GCF_000151885.1 Dipodomys ordii | reverse complement strand
CAGAAATAAATGGTAAGAAGATTCCCTATCTTCTCGATAAATGTCATTGAACAAGGAGGGAGGTTTCCATGTATTTGTCTCTCAAAAAATAAATGTGACAAAAAGAATGGGGAATGATGGATGTTTATAGGAAGGTCAAACATGTAAGTGACTAAACAACTGGAATGCAGAGATGATTTTATAACAAAATGATGTGTGTCCTATACTGAGTGGGACACATGTTATTATCTGAGGGAGAGAGGATGCTGTACCTGACAGGAATATTTCAAATCTTCCTCAGATGAGCCAATCACAGATTACTCTCCCGTGATTGCTTCTTATTTCCCAGATATATAGATATATATACGTGTATCTATCTATCTATCTATCTATCTATCTATCTATCTATATATATATATATATATATATGTAGTGAGAAGATTTCATTTACATGAGGCTTTGTTTTGTGTCAATCTTCATACTTAGATCTCCTCCCATTTTTCTTAACTCAGGAAATGCTATGGGGAAGAAAGTTAGCAGAAATAAACGTTTTCTTTCTTCCTATGGCATCCTTAACTCCTTCTGTTCTGATTCAAGTTAATATACTAATTTCCAAGGAGCCAAGAGGTTGAAGTTGATTGATTGTTAATTTCCACTGTATCCTTGCTGTAATAATGGCAATTGACAAAGGTTAACCTTGGTAGAAATTATTAGAAGGATAACACTTCTCCATGTTGCATGCAAACATTTTATTTTTAATTTAAAACCCTGTTATCTCTGGGAATCATTAAGGAAATACAAAAGTTTTGATAATGAGACTTCTGCAGGTAGACTCCTCTGTGAGCTATTCAGGACAACTTTGGGAAATTGGAACTTCATCAGGACTGAAGTCCATTTTCCAATGCTGCATTCATATTTGCTTTCCTTTCAAGGTGACTCCTGTAAACTAAATAGCATTTTGTATTTGCTAGTCTACATTGATATTCCAAGATTCTGAGAACACAGACTTCATGATTATTAACAACCTCTATATATTGTTTTATTTATTTTCAGAATATGTTAAAGATATATTTAACAAAATATGGTAGGTCTGTGGGAGCCAAAATGAAAACATTTTCATCATCAAGATTTGTTCTTCAAGACTGGACCTGAACTTACTTTCATTTGATTTG
>NW_012267736.1:0-1133 GCF_000151885.1 Dipodomys ordii | reverse complement strand
AAAGGTTCAAAGCTGTGAGGCCAGACATGAGGGATTAAGTGTGTTTTGTTTTTCTTTATTGTTTGTGCCACTCCTGGGGCTTGAACTGGGGGCCTAACTGCTGTCTCAGAGCTCTTATGATCATGCACTGAATCACTTGAACCACAGATCCACCTCTGGCCTTCATGGTAGTTAATTAGGCAGAAGAGTTTCATAGAATTTCCTCTCAAGGGCTGACTTTGATCCTTGATCTCAGATCTCAGCCACCTGAGTAGCTATAATTGCAAGTAAGAACCTCCAGTGCCCTGTTTAGGGTTATTGTTGATATATATATGCATATATACATGTATATATGCATATATATATATATATATATATACATATATGTCTTTGAATAATTTGAAGAAAGAATTTCCTGGAAAATGTCAAATGTAAAGCAACTTTTACTGGTTTAAATTAAGATGGAATGGATTCTATAGTTGTAATCTAAGGAGGAAGATTTGAGTACATAACTATGCTGTCACCATGAAGACAGTGATGCCTAAGGTGTGCTGCTACACCATGGGCATATGTCAATGTTCACTTCCAATCACTGAGTTGACAAGCAAGACTGTCCACTGTAACTTTCCGTATTCCTTCTGGGAAACAGCTTTCTGTGGAAGAGAAAATAGGAGGATTTGAACATTTTACTATCTCCACAGTCAATGTCACTGCCCAAGGAGGGAGGTTTCCATGTATTTGTCTCTCAACAAATAACATGGCACAAAGAATGGGGAATGATGGGTGTTTATAGGAAGGTCAAAGATGTGAATCACTAAACAACGGGAATGCAGAGATGATTTTAAAACAAAACAATGTGTGTCCAATACTGAGTGGGACACATGTTATTATCTGAAGGAGAAAGAATGCTGTACCTGACAGAAATATTTCAAATCTTCCTCAGATACGCCCATCACAGGTAACTCTACTGAGGATGCTTCTAATACCCAAGACATATCTGGTAAGAAGATTGCCTATCTTCTCTGTCAATGTCACTGCCCAAGGAGGGAGGGTTCAACATATTTGTCTCTCAACAAATACATGTGACAAAAAGAATGGGGAATGATGGATGTATATAAGAAGGTCAAAGATGTGAGTCACTAAACAAGGGGAGT
>NW_012267735.1:25096-26144 GCF_000151885.1 Dipodomys ordii | reverse complement strand
TGAGGATGACGGTGAGTGTTAGGGTGAAGGTTAGGGTTAGGGTGAGGGTTAAGGTTAGGCTTAGTGTGAGGGTGAGGGTTAGGTTTAGGATGATGTTTAGGGTGAGGGTGAGGGATAGGGTGTTGGTAAGGGTTAGGTTTAGTGAGAGAGTTAGGGTGAGGGAGAGGGTGAGGGTGATGGTTAGGGTTAGGGTTAGGGTTAGGGTGAGGGGAAAGTTTAGGGTTAGGGTGAGGGTTAGGGTGAGGGGTAAGGATAGGGTTAGGTTGAAGGTTAGGGTTAGGATTAGGCTGAGGGTGAGTGTGAGGTGTAGGGGAAGGGCGAGGGTTAGGGTTAGGGTTAGTGAGAGGGTAAGGGTTAGGGTTAGGGTTAGGGTGAACGTTAGGCTGAGGAGTAGGGTTAGGGTTAGGGTGAGGGATAGGTTTAGTGTGAGGGTGAGTGTTAGGGTGAGGGATAGTGTTATGGTTAGGGTTAGGGTGTGGGTCAGGGTTAGGGTTAGGGTTAGGGTGAGGGTTAAGGTTAGGTTTAGGGTTAATTTTAGAGTTAGGGTGAGGGTTAGGGTTAAGGTTAGGTGTGGGTGAGGGTGAGGGTTAGGGTTAGGGTGAGGTTTAGGTTTACGGTGACTGTTAGGGTTAGTGTTAGTTTTAGGTTGAGTGTGAAATTGATGGTTAGGTTGAGGGTGAGGGTGAGGGTGAACGTTAGGTTTAGGGTTAGGGTGAGGGTGAGGATGAGGGTTAGGGTTAGCATTAGGGTTTGGGTTAGCTTTAGGCTGAGGGTGAGTGTTAGGGTTAGTTTTTAGGGTGAATGTGAGCATGAGGGTAAGGGTTAGGCTGATGGTTAGCGTGAGGGATAGGGTTAGCGTTAGGGTTATATTCAGGGTTAGGGTGAAGGTGAGGGTTAGGGTTAGGGTGAGGGTGAGAGTTACGGTGAGGTGTAGTGTTAGGGTTAGGGTGAGGGTGAGCGTTAGGGTTAGGGTGAGGGTTAGGGTTAGGGTTAAGGTTAGGGTGAGGTTGAGGGTGAGCGTTAGGGTTAGGGTGAGGGTTAGGGTTAG
>NW_012267735.1:19191-21540 GCF_000151885.1 Dipodomys ordii | reverse complement strand
AGGGTGAGGATTAGGGTTAGGGTTAGGGTTAGGTAAGGGTTAGGGTTAGTGTTATTGTTAGGGTTGGAGTTAGGGTGAGGTTGAGGGTAAGGTTTAGGGTGAGGTTTAGGGTGAGGGTGAAGCTGAGGGTTAGGTTTAGGATTAGGGTTAGGGTTAGTATTAGGCTGAGGGTGAGGGTGAGTGTGAGGGTTAGGGTTCGGGTTATGATTAGGGTGAGGGTTAGGGTTAGGGATAGGGTTAGGTTGAGTGTTAGGGTGAGGGTTAGGGTTAGCGTTAGTGGTTGGGTGATGGTGAGGGTGAGGGTTAGTGTTAGTGTTAGTGGTAGGGTGAGTGTTAGGGTTAGGGTTAGGATTAGGTTTAGGGTGAGGGCTAGTGTGAGGGTGAGGGTTAGGGTTAGCGTTAGTCTTAGGGTGAGGGTTAGGGTTAGGGTTAGTGTTAGGATTAGGGTTAGGGTGATGACTAGGGTGAGGGTGAGGATTAGGGTTAGCGTTAGTGTTGGGGTGAGGGTTAGGTTTAGGGTTTTGGTTGAAGGTTAGGGTGAGTGGTAAGGTTAGGTTTAGTGTGAGGTTTAGGTTTAGTGTGAGGGTTAGGGTTATGTTTAGGGTTAGGTGTTGGGTAGGGTGAGTGTAAGGATTAGGGTGAGGGTTAGGGTGAGAGTGAGGTTTAGAGTTAGGCTGAGTATTAAGGTGAGAATTAGGGTGAGACTTCGGGTAAGGTTTTTGTGTTAGGGTTAGGGATAGGATTAGGGTGAGGGTCAGTGTTAGGTTTAGGATTAGGTGAGGGTTAGGTTTAGGGTTAGGATGAGTATTAGGGTGAGCTTAAGGGTTAGGGTTAGGGTTAGAGTGAAGTTTATGCTTAGCGTGAGTGTTAGAGTGAGGGTTAGGGTTAGGGGTAGGGTTAGGGTGAGGGTGAGGGTTAGTTTTAGGGTTAGGTTTAGGGTGAGGGTGAGGTTTAGGGTTAGGATTAGGGTTAGGGTTAGGGTTAGGCTTAGGGTGAGGGTGAGGTTGAGGGAGAGGGTTAGGGTTAGGGTTACATTTAGGGTAAGTGTGAGGGTTAGGATTTGGTTTAGGATGAGTGTTAGGGTGATTGTGAGTGTTAGGGTTAGGGTCAGTGTTATGGTGAGGGTGAGGGTGAGGGTGATGGTTAGGGTTAGGGAAATGGTTAGGGTGAGGGTGAGGGTTAGGAGGAGGGGGAGGGAGAGGGTTAGGATTAGGTTTACAAATAGGTTTAGGGTGAGGGCTAGGGGGAGGGGGAGAGTTAGGCTTAGTGTAAGGGTTAGGGTGTTAGGGTTAGGGTTAGGGTAGGGTGAGGGTAAGGGTTAGGTTGAGGGTTAAGGTGAGAGTGAGATTAGAGTTAGTGTGAGTATTAGGGTGAGAATTAGGGTGGGCTTAGGGTAAGGTTTAGAGTTAGGGTTATGATTAGGGTGAGGATTTGGGTGAGGTTTAGGGTTAAGGTTAGGGATAGTGTTAGGGTTAGCATGAGTGTTAGAATGAGGGTTAGCGTGAGGGTTAGGGTTAGGGAAGGGTTAGGGTGAGGGTGAGGGTTAAGGTTAGGATAAGGGTTAGGGTGAGGTTGAGGGTTAATGTTAAGGTGATTGCAAGGGTGAGGGCGAAGGTTAGGGTTAGGGTTAGGTTTAGGGTGAGGGTGAGGGTGAGGTTAAATGTGAGGGTTAGGGTTAGGGTGAAGGTTAGGATTAGGGTTACGGTTAGGCTGAGTGTGAGGGTGAGGGTGAAGGTTAGGGTTTGGGTGAGGGTCAGTGTGAGGATTAAGGTTAGGGTTAGGCTGAGGGTTAGAGTTAGCGTTAGGTTAAGGGTTATGGTTATGGTTATTGTTAGGGTTAGGGTGAGGGTGAGGGTGAGCATGAGGGTTAGGGTTAGGGTTAGGTTTAGGGTGAGGGTGAGGGTGAGCATGAGGGTTAGGGTTAGGATTAGGGTTAGGGTTAGGGTTAGGCTGAGAGTGAGGTTGAGGGTGAGGGTTAGGGTTAGGTTTAGGCTTAGTGTGAGGGTTAGGGTTTGGTTTAGGATGAGTGTTAGGGTTATTGTGAGTGTTAGGGTTAGGGTTATTGTTAGGTGAGGGTGAGGGTTAGGGTTACGTAAGGGTTAGGTTGAGGTGAGGATTAGGGGGATGGGGAGGGAGATGGTTAGGGTTAGGTTTACCAATAGGTTTAGGGTGAAAGCTAGGGAGAGGGGGAGGGTTAGGTTTAGTGTAAGGGTTAGGGTGAGGGTTAGGATTAGGGTTAAAGTGAGGGTTAGGCTTCGGGTGAGAGTTAGGGTTAGGGTGAGGTTTAGGGTTAAAGTGAGGGTGAGGGTGAGGGGTAGGGTGAGTATTAGGATTAAGGTTACGGTTAGG
>NW_012267735.1:14521-15920 GCF_000151885.1 Dipodomys ordii | reverse complement strand
GGGTGAGGGTGAGTTTTAGGTTTAGGGTTAGGGTTATGGTTATGGTGAGGGTTAGTGTGAGGGTGAGGGTTAGGTTTAGGATTATGGTTAGTTTTAGGGTTAGTCTTCGGGTGAGGATGAGTTTGAGGGTTATGGTGAGGGTTAAGTTTAGGTTTAGTGTGAGGTCTAGGGTTAGGGTTGTGTTTATGGTGAGCGTGAGGGTTAGTGTGAGGGTTCGGGCCATGGTGAGAGTCAGGGTGTGGATAAGGGTTAGGGTGACGGTGAGGTTTAGGGTTAGTGTTAACATTATGGTGAGGGTTAGTGTTAGGGTTAGAGTTAGAGTGAGGGTTAGGGTGAGGGTTAGTTTTAGGGTGAGGGTTAGGGTTAAGATTAGGGTTAGGGTGAGGGCTATGATGTGAGTGTGGTTTAGATTGAGGGTGAGGGTGAGGGTGAGGGTGTGGGTTTCGGTTAGGTAAGGGTTAGGGTTAAGTTTAGGGTGAGGATTAGGGTGAGGGTGAGGGTTACGGTGAGGTTTAGGGTTAGGGTGATGGTTAGGGTTAGGGTTAGGGTGAGGGTTAGAGTTAGTGTGATGTTTAGAGTGAGGGTTAGTCTGAGGGTGATGATGAGGATGAGGGTGAGGATGAGGGTGAGGGTTAGGGTTAGGGTGAGGATGAGGGTGAGGGTGAGGATGAGGGTTAGGGTTAGGATTAGGGTTAGTGTTAAGCTGAGGGTGAGGGTGAGGGTGAGGGTTAGGGTGAGGGTTAGGTTTAGGGTTAGGGTTAGGGTGAGATTTAGGGTGAGGTTTAGGGTTAGGGTTAGGGCTATGGTGAGAGTTAAGGTGAGGGTGATGGTGAGGGTTAAGGTGAGGGTGATGGTTAGGGTGAGTGTTAGGGTTAGGGTTAGGGTGAGGACTAGGGGGAGGAGGAGGTTTAGGATGAGGGTTAGCATTAGGGTGAGGGTTAGGATTAGGGTTAGGGTGAGGTGCAGGGTGAGGGGTAGGTTTAGGGTGAGGGTTAGGATTATTGTGAGGGTTAGGTTTAGGGTTAGGTTTAGGGTTAGTGTGAGGATTAAGATTAGGGTTAGGATTAGGGTTAGGGTTAGGGTTAGGCTGAGGGTGAGGGTGAGGGTTAGGGTTAGGTTTAGGGTTAGTGTGTGGGTAAAGGTAAGGGTTAGTATGAGGGTTAGGGTGAGGGTGAGGGTTAGGGTAAGGGTTAATGTTAGGGTGAGGGTGAGAGTGAGGGTAGAGTTAGGTTAACGTTAGGGTGAGGGTGAGGTTGAGGGTGAGGGTTAGGGTTAGGGTGAGGGTGAGGGTTAGGGGAAGGGTGAGGGTGAGGATTAGGGTTAGGTTTAGGATTAGGGTTAGGGTGAGGGCTAGGTGGAGTAGGAGGGTTAGTGTTAGGGTGAGGGTGAGGTTGAGGGT
>NW_012267735.1:11238-13254 GCF_000151885.1 Dipodomys ordii | reverse complement strand
AGAGTGATGGTTAGGGTTAGGTTTAGGGTGTGGATGAGGTTGATGTTTAGGTTTAGGGTTAGAGTTAAGGTTATGGTGAGGTTCTGGGTGAGGGTGAGTATTAGGTTTAGGATTATGTTTAGGGTTAGGGTTAGGCTGAGGGTGAGGATGAGTTTGAGGGTTGTGGTGAGGGTTAGGGTTAGGGTGATGTTTATCGTGAGGGTGAGGGTTAGGGTGAGGTTGAGGGTTCGGGCAAGTGTGAGGGTTAGGGTGTGGGTGAGGGTTCGGGTGACAGTGAGGGTTAGAGTGATGGTGAGGATTAGGGTGAGAGTTAGAGAGTTAGAGTTTGGGTTAGGGTTAGAGTGAGGGTTAGGGTGAGGGTTAGTTTTAGGGTGAGGGTTAGAGTTAGGTTTAGGGTTAGAGTGAGGCCTATAATGCGTGTGTGGGTTAGATTGATGGTGAGGGTGAGGGTGTGGTTTTCGGTTAGGTAAGGGTTAGGGTTAGGTTTAGGGTGAAGATTAGGGAGAGGGTGAGGGTTACAGTGAGGTTTAGGGTTAGGGTGATGGTTAGGGTGAGGGTTAGGGTGAGGGATAGGGTTAGTGTGATGTTTAGCGTGAGGGTTAGTGTGAGGGTGAGGGTGAGGGTGAGGATGAGGGTGAGGGTTAGGGTTAGGATGAGGTTGAGGGTGAGGATGAGGATGAGGGTTAGGTTTAGGATTAGGGTTAGTGTTAGGTTGAGGGTGAGGGTTTAGAGTGAGGGTTAGGTTTAGGGTTAGGGTAAATGTGAAGTTTAGCGTGAGGTTTAGGGTTAGGGTTAGGGTTAGGGTTATGGTGAGGGTTAAGGTGAGGGTGATGGTTAGGGTTACTGTGAGTGTTAGGGTTAGGGTGAGGGTTAGGGTTAGGGTTAGGGTGAGGACTGGGGGAGGAGGAGGTTTAGGGTTAGGGTTAGCATTAGGGTGAGGGTTAGAATTAGGGTGAGGGTGAGGTTCAGGGTGAGGGGAGGTTTAGGGTGAGGGTGAGGGTTAGGATTATAGTGAGGGTTAGGATCAGGGTTAGGTTTAGGGATATTGTGAGGGTTAAGATTAGGGTTAGGACTAGGGTTAGTGTTATGGTTAGGCTGAGGGTGAGGATGAGGATTAGGGTTAGGGTTAGGGTTAAGGTGAATGCTAAGGTGAGGTTGAGTTTTAGGGTGAGGTTCAGGGCTAGGGTTAGGGTTAGGGTGAGGGTGAGGGTTATGTTTAGAGTTATTGTTAGGTTTAGGGTTAGGATGAGGGTTATGGTTCGTGTTAGTGTGAGGGTGAGGGTGAGGGTGAGGGTTAGGGTTAGGGTGTGGGTGAGGGTGAGGTTGAGGGTGAGGGTTAAGGTTAGGGTTAGGGTAAGGGATAGGGTTAGGCTTTGGGTTAGGGTTAGAGTTCAGTTTAGGGTTATTGTTAGGGTTACGGTTAGGGATAGGGTGTGGGTGAGGGTGAGGGTTAGGTTGAGGTTTAGGGTGAGGGTGAGGGTGAGGGTTAAGGTGAGGGTGAGGGTGACGGTTAATGTTAGGATTAGGGTTTGGTTTAGCGTTAGGCTGAAGTTGAGTGTGAGGATGAGAGTTAGCGTTAGGGTTAGGGTGAGGTTTAGGGTTAGTGTGAGGGTTAGGGTGAGTGTGAGGGTAAGGGTTAGGTTGACGGTTAGCTTGAGGGATAGGGTTAGCGTTAGGGTTAGGGTGAGGGTTAGGGTTAGTGTGAGAGTTAGGGTTAGTGTGAGGGTTAGGGTGAGGCTGAGGGTAAGGGTTAGTTTTAGGATTACGGTTAGGTTTAGTATTAGCCTGAGAGTGTGTGTGATGGTGAAGGTTAGGGTTGGGTTAGGGTTAGGTTGAGGGTTAGGGTGAGGGTTAGGGTTAGTGTTAGTGGTAGGGTGAGGGTTAGGGTGAGGTTTAGAGTTAAGCTGAGGGGTAGGGTAAGGGTTAGGCTGAGGGTTATGTTTAGTGTGAAGTTTCTGTTTAGGGTTAGGGTTAGGGTTATGGTTAGGGTGAGGGTGAGGGTTAGGGTGAGGGTTA
>NW_012267735.1:8491-10191 GCF_000151885.1 Dipodomys ordii | reverse complement strand
AGGGTGAGGGTGAGGGTTAGGGTTAGGTTTAGAGTGAGCATAAGGTTGAGGGTGAGGGTGAGGGTTAGGGTTACGGTTTAGGGTGAGGGTGAGGGTTAGGATGAGGGTTAGGGTGAGAGTGAGGTTTAGGGTTAGTGTGAGGATTAGGGTTATGGTGAGGGTTATGGTTAGTGTGATGTTTAGCGTGAGGGTGAGGGTTAGGGTGAGGGTTAGGGTGAGGGGTATGGTTAGGGTTAGGGTGAAGGTGAGTCTTAGGGTTAGGGTGAGGGATAGGGTTTGGGTTAAGTTTAGGGTGAGGGGAGGGTGAGGATTAGGTTTAGGGTTAGTGTTAGGGTGAGGGTTAGGGTTAGGGGTTATTGTTAGGTTAGGGTTAAGGTGAGTGTTATGGTTAGGTTTAGGGTGAGGGTGAGGCTGAGGGTAAGGGTAAGGGTTAGGGTTAGGGTGTGGGTGAGGGTGAGTGTGAGGGTGAGGGTGAGGGTTAGGGTTAGGGTGAGGATTAGGGTGAGGGTTAGGGTGAGGGTTAGGGTGAGGGTTAGGTTTAGGCTGAGGTTTAGGGTTCGGTTTAGGGTTATTGTTAAGGTTAGGGTTAGGGTGAGGTTGAGGGTAAGGTTTAGGGTGATGTTTACAGTGAGGCTGAGGGTGAGGTTTAGGATTAAGGTTAGGGTTAGTATTAGGCTGAGGCTGAGGGTGAGGGTAAGGGTTATGTTGAGGGTTAGGGTGAGGGTAAGGGTTAGTGGTAGTGGTAGGGTGATGGTTAGGTCGAGGGTTAGGTTTAGCGTTAGTGCTGGGGCGAAGGTTAGGGTTAGGTGGAGGGTTATGTTTAGGGTGAGGGTTAGGGTTAGGATTAGGGTTAGGGTGAGGGCTAATGTGAGGGGGAGGGTTAGGGTTAGCATTAGGTTTAGGGTGAGGGTGAGGGTTAGGATTAGGATTAGGGTTAGGGTGAGTGCTAGGGTGAGGGTGAGGGTGAGGATTAGGGTTAGCATTAGGGTTAGGGTGAGTGTTAGGGTTAGGGTTTTGGGTGAGGGCTCGGGTGAGTGGTAGGGTTAGGATTAGTGTGAGGGTTAGGTTTAGTGTGAGGGTTAGGGTTAGGTTTAGGGTTAGGCTGAGGGTGAGGGTTTGCAAGAGGATGAGGATTAGGGTTAGGGTTAGGGTGAGGGTTAGGGTGAGGGTTAGGTTTAGCGTTAGGGTTAAGGTGAAGGTTAGGGTTAGTGTGAGGGTTAGGGTGAGAATTAGGTTGGGCTTAGGGTAAAGTTTAGTGTTAGGGTTAGGGTTAGGGTGAGTATTAGGGTGAGGTTTAGGTTTAGGGATAGGGTTAGCATTAGTGTCAGGGTTAGTTTGAGGGTTAGGGTTAGATTTAGAGTGAGGTTTAGGGTTAGCGTGAGTGTTAGAGTGAGGGATAGTGTGAGGGTTTGGGTGAGGGTTAGGGTTATGGTGAGGGTGAGGTTTAGGGTGAGGGTTACGCTTAGGGTAAGGGTTAGGGTGAGGGTGAGGGTTAGTGTTAGGGTGATTGGGAGGGTGGGGGTGACGGTTAAGGTTAGTGTTAGGTTGAGGGTGAACGTGATGGTTAGGGTGAGGGTGAGGGTTAGGTTTAGGGATAGGGCGAGGGTGAGGGTGAGGGTTAGCATTAGGGTTAGGGTTAGTGTGAGGGTAAGGGTTAGGCTGAGGGTTAGGGTGAGGATAGGGTTAGCGTTAGGCTTAGG
>NW_012267735.1:5116-6851 GCF_000151885.1 Dipodomys ordii | reverse complement strand
TTAGGGTTACGGTGAGGGTTAAGGTTAGGCTGAGTGTGAGGGTGAGGGTTAGGGTTAGGATGATGTTTAGGGTGAGGGTGAGGGTTAGGGAGAGTGTGAAGTTGAGGGTGAGGTTGAGGGATAGGGTGTGGGTGAACTTTAGGTTTAGTGAGAGGGTTAGGGTGAGGGAAGGGTGAGGGTGATGGTTAGGGTTAGGGTGAGGGTGAGGGGTAGGGTTAGGGTTAGGTTGAGGGTTAGGGTTAGGATTAGGCTGAGGGTGTGGGTGAGGGTAAGGGTTAGGGTTAGGGTAAGCAGAAGGGATAGGTTTGGGTTAGGGTTAGGGTTAGTGTTAGTGAGAAGGTTAGGGTTAGCTTTAGGGTTAGGGTGAAGATTTGGCTGAGGAGTTGGTTTAGGTTGAGGGTGAGGGATAGGTTTAGTGTGAGGGTGAGTGATAGAGTGAGGGTGAGGTTTAAGTTTAGGTGTGGGTGAGGGTGAGGCTGAGGGTTAGGGTTAAGGTTAGGTGTGGGTGAGGGTGATGGTTAGGGTTAGGGTTAGGGTTTGGGTTAGCATTAGGCTGAGGGTGAGGGTTAGCATTAGGGTTAGTGTGAGGGTTAAGGTTAGTGTGAGGATTAGGGTGAGCGTGAGGGTAAGGGTTAGGCTGGGGCTTAGCATGAGGTATAGGGTTAGTGTTAGGGTTAGGTTCAAGGTTAGTGTTAGGGTGAGGGTTAGGGTTAGAGTTAGGGTGAGGGTTACGGTGAGGTGTAGAGTTAGGGTTAGGGTGAGGGTGAGCATTAGGTTTAGGGTGAGGTTCAGGGTTAGGGTTAAGGTTAGGGTGAGGTTGAGGGTGAGGATTAGGGTGAGGGTTAAGTTTAGGGTTATTGTTAGGGTTAGTGTTAGGGTGAGGGTTAGGGTGAGGGTGAGGGTGAGGGTTAGGGTTAGGGTGTGGTTGAGGGTGAGGGTGAGGCTGAGGGTTAGGGTTAGGGTTAGGGTGAGGGATAGGTTTAGGATTAGGGTTAGGTTTAGGGTTAGGATGAGGGTTCGGGTTCGGTTTAGGGTTATTGTTAGGGTTAGGGTGAGGGTGAGGTTGAGGGTGAGGTTTTGGGTGAGGTTTAGGGTGAGGGTGAGGGTTAGGTTTAGGATTACGGTTAGGGTTAGGCTGAGGAGGAGGGTTCGCGTGAGGGTTAGGGTTAGGTTTAGGGTTAGGGTGAGGTTTAGGGTGATGGTGAGGGTTAGGTTTCAGGTTAGGGTTAGGGTGAGGGTTAGGGTGATAGTGAGGGTTAGCGTTAGGGTTAGGTTGAGGGTTAGGGTGATGTTGAGGGTTATGTTTAGGGTGAGGGTTAGGGTTAGGGTTAGGATTAGGGTTAGGGTGAGGGTTAGGATGAGGCGAGGGTTAGGGTTAGGGTTTTGGTTAGGGTTAGGGTTAGGTTTAGGGTTAGGATTAGGGTTAGGGTGAAGGTTAGGATGAGGTGAGGGTTAGGGTGAGGGTGAGGGTTAGTGTTAGGGTGATTTTGAGGGTGAGGGTGAGGGTGAGTGTTAGGGTTAGGGTGAGGGTTAGGGTGAGGATGAGTGTTAGGATTAGGGTTAGGGTGAAGTTTTGGGTTAGGCTTAGGGTTAGGGTTAGGGTGAGTGTGAGGGTGAGGGTGAGGTTTAGGGTTAGGGTGAGGGTGAGCCTTAGGGCTAGGGTGAGGGTTACGGTTAGGGTTAAGTTTAGGGTCAGGGGGAGGGGGAGGATTAAGTTTAGGGTTAGGGTTAGGGT
>NW_012267735.1:0-1286 GCF_000151885.1 Dipodomys ordii | reverse complement strand
AGGGTTAGGGTTAGGGTAGGGTGAGGGTAAGGGTTAGGGTGAGGCTTATTGTGAAAGTGAGATTTAGAGTTAGTGTGAGTATTAGGGTGAGAATTAGGGTGGGCTTAGGGTAAGGTTTAGGGTTAGGGTTATGGTTAGAGTGAGGATTAGGGTGAGGTTTAGGGTTACGGTTAGGGTTAGCATTAGTGTCAGCATTAGTGTGAGGTTTAGGGTTAGGGTTAGAGTAAGGGTTAGGCTTAGCGTGAGTGTTAGAGTGAGGGTTAGCATGAGGGTTAGGCTTACGGTGAGGGTGTGGGTGAGGTTCGGGTTAGGGTAAGGGTTAGGGTGAGGATAAGGTTTAGGGTGAATGTTAGGATTAGAGTTAGGTTTAGGGTGAGGGTGAGGGTTAGGGTTAGGGTGAAGTTTTGGGTTAGGGTGAGGGTGAGGGTGAGAGTTAGGGTTAGGGTTAGAGTGAGGGTGAGGTTCAGGGTGAGGGTGAGGGTGAGGTTTAGGGTTAGGTTTAGAGTGATGGTTCGGGTTATGGTTATGTTTAGGGTGAGGATTAGTGTTAAGGTGAGGGTGAGTGTTCAGGTGAGGTTGAGGGTTAGGGTGTGGGTGAGGGTTATGGTTAGTGTGAGAATTAGGGTTAGGTTGAGGGTTAGGGTTAGGGTTAAGGTTAAGTTTAGGGTGCGGATGAAGGTGAGTGTTAGAGTTAGGGTTAGGTTGAGGGTGTGGGTTAGGGTGAGGGTGAGGGTGTGGGTTTGGTTTAAGAAAAGGTTAGGGTTGGGTTTAGGGTGAGGATAAGGGTGAGGGTGAGGGTTTGGGTGAGGGTTAAGGTTAGGGTGAAGTTTAGGGTTAGGGTTTTGGTGAGGGTTATGGTTAGGTTGAGGGTTAGGGTTAGGTTTTAGAGTGAGGAATAGGTTTAGCGTGAGTTTAGAATGAGGGTTAGGTTGGGGTTAGGTTTAGTGTTAGGGTTAGGGTGAGGATTAGGGGAAGGGTTAGGGTTAGGGTTATGGTTATTGTAAGGGTTAGGGTTAGGGAAAGGGTGAGGGTGAGGTTTAGTGTTAGGGTTAGGTTTAGCATGAGGGTTAGGGTGAGGGTTAGGGTTAATATTAGGCTTTCGGTTAGGGTTAAGCTGAGGGTGAGGGTTAGGGTTTGGATTAGTGTTAGGGTGAGGGTTAGGGTTAGGGTCAGGGTGAGGGTGAGGGTTAGGGTTAGGATTAGAGTTGGGCTTAGGTTTAGGTTGAGGGTAGTGTGAGGGTTAGGGTTAGGGTTAGGGTGAGTGTAAGGGTTAGCATTAGGGTAAG
>NW_012267734.1:21132-24387 GCF_000151885.1 Dipodomys ordii | reverse complement strand
CACTCGCCCTGCAGCAGGGCCGGGACCCTAGTGGCTAATGCCAGAAGAAAGTGACTCTCTGAGAACCAGCCCCTCTGTGGCACGGTTCTCCAAGAATGAGCTGCCGCCACCGGCTGAGCCTCCTGGCTACGTATGTTCACTGACTGAAGAGCTGGTCCTCAAAGCTCTGGAGGAGCTGCAGGAGAAGCCTGAGTGGAGACTCTGGGATGTCCAGGCCCTTCATAACATGGTGCGAAAAGAGTACCCCAATCTGAGCACATCCCTGGATGACACTTTCCTCCGGGCCTGCAGCTCTGCAGCTGCTGGTCAAAGACCACAGCTGCAGGCGAAGCTGGCCTGAGATCTTCAGTAACCTGAGGCTCTTGGCCCTCAAAGATGTCCTCGGCTCTGGGTTCCTCACGGTGCTGCCCCTCACGGACCCCAGGGGCTGCCACTCCCCTGAGGCCAAGGCCTTAGTCTTGCTCTCTGTACTTAAATGGCAGCATGAAAGAACCATAGGAGAGTACCCTAGGCGAGCCCATCCTGGTGGTTGAGCCTTTGGTCACGTGATTATTTCAGGGGAAGACATGGAAAGTGTTCCCATCGATTCCCAAACTCTCAGCTTGCAACTATTGATCTGGAAGCTGCCTCTGCTTCTCATGTAGCTCAGAAACAAGGAAAGTGGGGACCAAAGTGACTGGTCTTCCCAGGAGAAAAACCACCAGATTGGCCAGTCAGCATTATTCTTATGCAACCATTTGGCCAAATCCACAATGTGGCCAAATGTGAGGCACTGGGATTTTGTCTTTCCCGTGAACCTTAGCTGCAGACTTGTGTTGCTTGAGATCCAGGCCCCAGTTGGCCATCACTAGGCCTGGAAAGCGCCTTCACTGAGTGGGAACACCAGAACCCAAGCAGCACTTCCTAGCCAGATTTGGAAAGCCAGAGACTTCAAAGCACTCTGGGCGTTCCTTTATTTGGATCTTGCATAGAAACTCCCATCCGCTGGGCGCTGGTGGCTCATGCCTATAATCATAGCCACTCAGGAGGCTGGGATCTGAGGATCATGGTTCAAAGCCAGCCCGGGCAGAAAAGTCCATGAAACTCTTATCTCCAATAAAAACCACAAGAAAACCAGAAGTGGTGCTGTAGCTCAAGTAGTAGAACACTAGCCTTGAGCTGAAGAGCTAAGGGACAGCACTCAGGCCCAGAGTTCAAGCCCCACGGCTGACCAAAAGAAAAAAAGAAATGCCCACCCCCACCTCATCACCAAATCCGTAAAGCCTTAGCCTTGGTTCTCAATGGAATCATACAGGATCCTAGAAGTGTATGATTTTGTTCCATGCAATAGACTGATTCTAGGCCTATAGAATTGGGATCTAGGAATCAGAGACCTGCACCTCAGGTGTGAGACTGTGGACAATTCATGAGCTTCTTTTGGCTGCTAAAGTTCTGGTATTGGTGTTAAGCTATCGTTAGGTTTTCTGCCTAGAGAGATGTCTAGATAAAGTGTCTAGGTCCTGATATTTTGTGATATATACACAAAGAAGTGTCACTACTTGGTCTTGCTCTTAAAGAAACTGATGTGTATATTCCTGGGGGGGGTAAAATATGGATATGGTAAATATATAGGTAGAAGTTTATGCCTATTATAGACACACATATGTATATATGTATGTATTGTTACGTATTTATGTATAGTCACATGGACACATACGTATTCACCCACATGTGCCTGAGACTGAACGCTTGGACATAATGCCACAAATAGCAAGCAATGACTGGTGGTATGTGTGATGCAGTGTGTCAGAACATGGAAGACCTTGAGTTCAAACAGCAGTACCACTAGTAAAATTAAGGACATGTCTATCAGGAAGGTTCTGCTTGTCACACGTGTCTTTAATGCCAGCTGTGTGGGAATTGGACACTGGGGGTAATCTCAGCCATCCTGCAAACAGTTACTGAGACCCTCATCTGAACCAGTCAGGCTGACATATGAACTCACTGGTACATTACCTCCCCGACCCCTCTTCTAGCATCATAAGAATCAGATTGTTGTTTGAAGTCACTTCCCAGCCTAAAAGGAAGACCTTATCTGAAAACATATCTAAAGCACTCAAGGACTTTGGACCATAGCTCAGGTGGTACAGCGCTTGTCAAGCAAGCAGGCAGGATGTCTTGTCATCTGAATGCAGTGCCAGCTAATGGAAAAGTGTGGAACAGGATTGGAATTTGAACAACTTTGGGATTACAGTGAATGTCTGAAAGTCTTTTTAGATGTTTTCTCTAAGATCTTGGGATGTTTTCTGAATTTTGATCAAATGGAGTACGGAAGGAAATTATTAAGAGGCTATCCCTTAGGACATACCAGGATTTCTATTGGAGAGTTATTTCTATTTGATTGGACCCAAATAGGGGATCCTGTTGGGATCATAGAGGAGGAACTGGCAGATATGGAGCAGTACAAGCTGAGTATCACATACTAGAGATGATGCACGTGTCCCTTGTTATCCAGGGCTATGTCATTATGTGAGACTGGTGTCTCAAACCCTTATTGATATCAAACTCTGCCGAGGGAAACCCTACACACTTCATCCAGAGTGCCTGCTTCACTCCTATAATTGTTTCATTTTGTGACAGACTTTTAGGATTGTAAATGTAAGAAGTGTATGCATAGACTTATGCAACAGGGAACCTACTTAGATGTAGAAAGGATTTTTACGTAGGCAGTAGAGTTGAACTGAAACTAAAACTATAACAATGATACTCTTCTTTAATATATTTGTGGAATATAGAATAACAAGTTTGAGGGCTGGGAATGTAGCTTAATGGTAGAGTGGCCCTGGGTTCAATTCCTTGGTACCACATAAACAAAAAATAAGCTACGCAAAAAAAATGTTTTTAAAAATTGCGTTTTAAAAACAAGCTTGAATTATAATATTTCCCAAGAATAATATGTGCTACAAAAACTAAACTCTGTTGAAAAATAGTAAACTTTCAAAAAGGTGAATTACATCAGAATGAAATTCCACTAGTGTATATAAGCAGCAGAACAATTGGAAACAGAATGTGAAGCATAGCAATCATGTGATGTCTGACTGTATTTCCTTTTAAATCCCATAGTTCATCATCTGAATGGGCATTTGAGCGCTCAGCACTGAGCAAAAGGTGAGAGATAAATGAGTCCATAAAATAGACATGCAGTGAAACAGATGGATGGATAGATTTCCTAAATACCAATGTACTATGTGGGTATATATAGGCACATAAACATGC
>NW_012267734.1:17556-21082 GCF_000151885.1 Dipodomys ordii | reverse complement strand
GGTAAATATATAGGTAGAAGTTTATGCCTATTATAGACACACATATGTATATATGTATGTATTGTTACGTATTTATGTATAGTCACATGGACACATACGTATTCACCCACATGTGCCTGAGACTGAACGCTTGGACATAATGCCACAAATAGCAAGCAATGACTGGTGGTATGTGTGATGCAGTGTGTCAGAACATGGAAGACCTTGAGTTCAAACAGCAGTACCACTAGTAAAATTAAGGACATGTCTATCAGGAAGGTTCTGCTTGTCACACGTGTCTTTAATGCCAGCTGTGTGGGAATTGGACACTGGGGGTAATCTCAGCCATCCTGCAAACAGTTACTGAGACCCTCATCTGAACCAGTCAGGCTGACATATGAACTCACTGGTACATTACCTCCCCGACCCCTCTTCTAGCATCATAAGAATCAGATTGTTGTTTGAAGTCACTTCCCAGCCTAAAAGGAAGACCTTATCTGAAAACATATCTAAAGCACTCAAGGACTTTGGACCATAGCTCAGGTGGTACAGCGCTTGTCAAGCAAGCAGGCAGGATGTCTTGTCATCTGAATGCAGTGCCAGCTAATGGAAAAGTGTGGAACAGGATTGGAATTTGAACAACTTTGGGATTACAGTGAATGTCTGAAAGTCTTTTTAGATGTTTTCTCTAAGATCTTGGGATGTTTTCTGAATTTTGATCAAATGGAGTACGGAAGGAAATTATTAAGAGGCTATCCCTTAGGACATACCAGGATTTCTATTGGAGAGTTATTTCTATTTGATTGGACCCAAATAGGGGATCCTGTTGGGATCATAGAGGAGGAACTGGCAGATATGGAGCAGTACAAGCTGAGTATCACATACTAGAGATGATGCACGTGTCCCTTGTTATCCAGGGCTATGTCATTATGTGAGACTGGTGTCTCAAACCCTTATTGATATCAAACTCTGCCGAGGGAAACCCTACACACTTCATCCAGAGTGCCTGCTTCACTCCTATAATTGTTTCATTTTGTGACAGACTTTTAGGATTGTAAATGTAAGAAGTGTATGCATAGACTTATGCAACAGGGAACCTACTTAGATGTAGAAAGGATTTTTACGTAGGCAGTAGAGTTGAACTGAAACTAAAACTATAACAATGATACTCTTCTTTAATATATTTGTGGAATATAGAATAACAAGTTTGAGGGCTGGGAATGTAGCTTAATGGTAGAGTGGCCCTGGGTTCAATTCCTTGGTACCACATAAACAAAAAATAAGCTACGCAAAAAAAATGTTTTTAAAAATTGCGTTTTAAAAACAAGCTTGAATTATAATATTTCCCAAGAATAATATGTGCTACAAAAACTAAACTCTGTTGAAAAATAGTAAACTTTCAAAAAGGTGAATTACATCAGAATGAAATTCCACTAGTGTATATAAGCAGCAGAACAATTGGAAACAGAATGTGAAGCATAGCAATCATGTGATGTCTGACTGTATTTCCTTTTAAATCCCATAGTTCATCATCTGAATGGGCATTTGAGCGCTCAGCACTGAGCAAAAGGTGAGAGATAAATGAGTCCATAAAATAGACATGCAGTGAAACAGATGGATGGATAGATTTCCTAAATACCAATGTACTATGTGGGTATATATAGGCACATAAACATGCACTTATAAAACATATCTATGAAATCTGGCTCGAAAAACAGCACACTGAGAATGGTGAAGATAAACATGGGAAGTGGGTGGTGAGATGAATTGCAGTATAGAATGTCCTTGTGTTTTTAATGCTGCCCTTGTGGCCTCTGGTTGCACCATTGTATCATTTTGCTCCATTTGTGTAGATATGTAACATGTTATTTGATTTTGGTTTAGCTTTTTGAAATGTATTTTCCTTTTAGGTGACATGTAGTAAGCGCCCATAAGAGTTTAACACATTGAGTATACTAAGTGTGGTGATCAAACTGCATAATTGGCATTTCTATGACCTGAGTTTTGTATGATTGCTTTGGGACAGAATGTTCCATATTATTTTCATTTGCTATTTTGAAATTTTTGTAATTATGATTTCTAATGTAGATATCCTTCTTTGCTTTTGGAGGTTATTCCTTCTGTTCAGAAACACATCTCTCTCTACTAACCTCCCTCTCCATTCTCTTCACACACCCTGGTCATGCCGTGACTGTTATTCCATATTGAATTTCTTTGAGATAAAGATAAACATGTGTGTGCGGCTGGAAAGGTGGCTCAGAGGTAAAGCACTTGTCTTGAATGCATGATTCCTCAGCACCACATAAGCGGAAAAAATGTGTGTGTGCTTGTGATACTATGTTTTCATTTTCATTGGTTTGAAATAGTTCGTAATTTTTTAAATTAATTCTTGTGGGGTTTTTTGCCAGTCCTAGGGTTTGAACTCAAGGCCTGAGCACTGTCCCTGAGATTCCTTTGCTCAAAGCCAGCACTCTACCACTTGAGCCACAGTGCCACTTCTGGCTTTTTGTGTGTGTATGGGGTACTGGGGAATTGAACCCAGGGCTTCATGCATGCTAGGCAAGCACTCTATCACTAAGCCACATTCCCAGCCCTCCCTCTTTATTAATTCTTTATCAGTCCTTTGGTTGATCAAGTGAGTAGTATGTACCTTGTATGTCCTTGTGTAATTTCTAAAGTGTTTTTTCCTACTTTTATTTTATTGGTGAATAAGATATGGAGAATAATTTCAACTTTTAGAACTTTATTTGAAACTGATTTGTAGTATAAAATACCCTCTATTCTGGTGAATGCTCCAATACAAAGAGGAAGGCATGTTCTAAAGTGCTATACCAATGATTTACTATTCAACCAATCAGATTATGGAGGTCTTCCCTTTAGGTGAAATGTTTTAAGTGGCTCTTAGACCAATTTAGTTTGGAGTATACTCTTATGTTTTGTGATTGACTTATTGTCTGATCCTTCCTGGTTAACAATGGATATTGATTCTCCCAACTTTGATTGCATTTGAGTCTATATCCCCTTTTACATTGAACAATGTTGGTTTTATGTAATAGCATTGTCCTGCAGTGAATACCTGTATATTTACAATTGTTATTTCCCATTGACAGTTTTTGGATAATGTGCTGTCTTTCTTTGTGTCATTATCCAGATTTTATATAGAATCTATTTTTTTTCTCATATTGCAAGGTAACTCTGATTGCTTCTGACTTGCTTTTGCAGAGAAAATACTCTTTCCTTGCTTCAATTTCAGTCTTTCTAAGTCTTTAGTGGCCAAGTGAGTGTCTAGTAGGAAGTATATCATTGGGCCAAGGGTTTTTTTAATTTAATCCACTAGACAGTCTCCAGTTGAAATAAGATTAGGTCCTGAGTATTCAGGAAAGACATACTTCTTACATTGTTGTAAGTTTTTTTCCTCTGTTTTTTTTTTTTTTTGTCAGTGGTGGGTCTTGAACTCTAGGCGTGGGAGCTGTCCCTTGAGCTCTTTAGCTCAAGGCTGGCACTCTACCACTTGAGCCACAGCCCTGCTTCCTCCTCTGTTTTTTTT
>NW_012267734.1:16853-17139 GCF_000151885.1 Dipodomys ordii | reverse complement strand
CCCACATCCTCAAGTCAGCCAACGACAAATGCTGGAGGGGATGTGGAGAGAGGAACCCTATTGCACTGCTGGTGGGAATGTACACTTATACAACCACTTTGGAAAACAATCTGGTGGGTCCTTAGAAAGCTAAATATGGACCTCCCTTGACCCAGCCATACCACTTCTAGGCATCTATCCTGAACAACAAGAACCAGTATACAAGGACACATGCACCTCCATGTTTATTGCAGCACTGTTCACAGCCAAGATATGGAAACAACCCAGATGTCCCACCACAGATGAA
>NW_012267734.1:11797-13833 GCF_000151885.1 Dipodomys ordii | reverse complement strand
TCTAAACTGTTCTTACCCCTCTACTACTATTATATCCAATTTTCCTTCTTAATTTAAACTTATATACCCTTCTCTTCTCCATTTTCTTCAGTCCATTGATCCCTAATGGTTAATATATGAGTCAACTTGCAGTTGGTTCCATTTTGACTGAGTACAAGAGACCCATCTTGTTAACTGTAAGGTGCAGACTATTTAACAGCCAAACCCAGATCATCTCACAAGTTACAACTATATATAATCTCCACCCTGGAACTACAACATCCCTCTCCAAGCAAAGAAAAAGAGGGCTAAATAGGGAAACACCTACCCATAATTTTGAAACCCTAAGTTCTATACAGCTACATGATACTGGGTGTGCTCCTGCCCTAAAAGACTGTCTTATTGTTGTATTGGAGTGGCTCTTGTCTTCAAATAGGTAGAACTGCAAAAATGTAGCCAATCAACTAACCCCCAACTCCATCCCCACATAAACAAGCTATAGAGCAGTCCTAAAATGACCTAGAGTATAATGCTCAAGATATAAGCATAAGTGGTAAGTCTGCTGAACAAAAAATTTATTTGTATTTTCTTTACGGCTAAGGAAGTTGACTATTTCTTCATGTATATATTCAGCCATTTGTATTTCTTCTTCTGAGAACTGTCCAAGACCCAACATGACAGACTTCTCACTTGGCATTAAAATAGTTTGTATTTGACTGTGTGAAAGTCTCAGCCAAGCACTGGTGGTCAGTGCTTATAACTGTAGCTACTTAAGAAGCTGAGAATTGAGGATCATGATTCAGACAGCCCAGGCAGAAAAATTCATGAGACTCTTGTCTCTAATCAGCAGAGAGCTGGAAATGAAGGTGTGACTCAAGTGGTAGAGCACCCTGCTTGATCAGAAGCAGCCGAGAGAGATCATGAGTTCAAGTTCCAGTATCAGCGCACACACACACACACACACACACACACACACACACACATACACACACACTCCCCACAGAATGTCTTAAACTTGTAGAACCTCTGGTTTTTCTTCCTAATGCCAAGATATTATCCTCACAGACTTGTAAAGAGTATGTGAGATCTGTAAGTCAGTGGATAAAGGTTAGTTGTTATCTCAAGTGTCTGTTATTTAATATTAGAATTACATAAAATAATTGAATATTATATAAATCTGAAAATATCAAAGTGAACAGAATAAGTTTTAATTTCATGAAAACTAAGTTGTGTGTTTCAGGAAGAGTCCATGAAGTTGAGTGATGATATCTATTATTACAGCTAAATTCAATACAAGCAAGACCACTATAAAATATTGGGGGAAAGCTTTTAGTTAAAAAAAATCTATGATTCTGTGTCTTTGTTTGTCTGGCCAATTTGGAAATGACAGGTTGTTGATGATACAATAGGCCCGACATTTCCACCTGGGAGAACTCATCATTGTCTAATTAGAGAGGTTTAGTGATGAATGCTTGCCAAATGATTGCACAATGATTACTGTGTGCTTCATGGTTACCAGTTCTCTGATTTTAACTACTCCTATGTAAAGCATCTTAGGAAATGACAGTTTCATGTGGGTTTTTTAAATTAACTTGTTCAGATTTAAAAGTTGTGCTGGTTATGTGTTATGCCTGAGTATATATTCTGATCATTCCTTATCCTGAAAGAATTGGCAGTAGCACCTACTGTGGGATCTAGTATTGAGATATGAGTTAAAATCCAAGAATATTCTAAGTATACCTGTAAATACATACATATATATATATATATATATATATACATATCCTCACATACGTATTTCTAAAGACATAATGAGAAAAATACCCACCTACACACATACACATATAGCAAAATGTTAAACAAGAGTGGTGGAGCAGTGTAGCACAAGCATGAGACCCTGGCTAATAGGAGATATGGGTAGGAATATCATGGACTGATACCCATACCTGGTCAAAACAAGAAGCCCTATCCAAACTATATCTAAGCACAAAAGGAGTGAAGTTTTGCCTCAAACCTAAAAACTGTGCTTGAAAGGGGACAGCCATTGTTCACACTCC
>NW_012267734.1:8957-10350 GCF_000151885.1 Dipodomys ordii | reverse complement strand
TGAGCCACCAGCGCCCGGCCCATTTTTAGAATTCCTGAGTCAGGCCTTTAGTGCCTTGATCTTGTGGGATGGCATAAAGACTCTTAGGATGGTGATCTTCAGGAGCTGTTGCTTAAAAATAATTCAAAAGGGATTTGTACTTAGACAACACATTCAAATTGGGGAAATAAATCACAGAAGACTAGCATTATTTTCATTTAGCTGTAAAAAACTTTAAAAAGATTTTTTTCCTAGACAGAATAAATCCATTAGAAATCTATAAAATTTGACATCTGTAAAAGAAATGATGAATAAACTTTTAAATAACTGATTTACGTGAGAATAAAGTTTCTTTTTTAATTAATTTCATTGTCAAAGTGACATATACAGAGGGTTACACTTACATATGCAAGGTAGTGAGTGCATTTCTTGTCAAACTTGTTACCCCTCCCTCACTTTTTTCCTACTTTTCCCTCCCTTCAGAATTCCCCCCCCCCTCAGTTGTACAGTTCATTTCCAACATATTGTCTTGTGAGTAGTGCTGTTGCATTGGTTCACCCTTTGTCCTTTGTCTCACCATTTTGTTATTCCCCTTCCTTCCCTAATTCAGATAAACTCATATACAATACCCAGAGTACCAAAATCAAATACAGTGACAGCAGGAGATAAACCACAGAGAAAAAAACACAAAAGAAAAAGGAAATAACATAGTACATTAAAAACAAGAAGAAGAAAAACCTCTTGTTGCCATATCTTAGAATTTATTCACTTAGCATCATCATAATTATTGGTCTTATGTACATAGCTATTGAGCCTATTAAAGCTTCTGTATTTTATAAGCTGCAGAATAATTTGACCTAGAATATTAAGTATTTAAAGTCCCATGATATCTGACTACATGTATGCTTACATTTTATAGGGTGATTTCATTTGACTATTTATCAGTCTACGAAGAAGAAATCAATGATGGAAGGTGAGATAAAATGAGTCTATGATGTATATAATTATATAGATATGTGTTTATGTTCATAGATACAATGTAAAGTTAGAATTGAAACTTTATATACAAATAGTCCATATACTTGTGTCTGTAAAAATAGTAATGGTTCACATTCAGAAACAGTAATAAACCTACATAGGGGCATTTATTAAAAATTTATTTTCAAGTACCATGGCAATACAGGATCTTTGACACTGTGCTTAAATCCAAAAAGATCTGAATATAACTTCTCTCTGAATATCACTTCTTCTGAATATTTCTTCTTTAGATTAAATCAAGTAAGAAAGGAACAGGTCATGAGACATATGTTTCTTCTATATTTAGTAACAATCCTAAGAAAATACAAACTTTCCTTTTAATGAGTCTGTTATAGAAAGGACCAGAGGACAAAAGTGTTTGGTTTGGAGCAAAACA
>NW_012267734.1:4709-6102 GCF_000151885.1 Dipodomys ordii | reverse complement strand
TGGAAAGAACAAGTCGTGGAGGAAGTCTTCTTGCTCCTGATGATTGTTAGTTGAATAGTAATTATAACTAATTGGAACCCAAACTGACATGGTTTCTTTCTATATTCCTTCTAATCCTTTAGCAAGGTATCAACGAAAGCCAAGGAAATTCATCCAAGCGAAGCAACAATTAAAACGTAAGATAGAAATTAAAAATGCTGTGTGTGTCTGTGTGAGTGTGTGTGTGTGTGTGTGTGTGCACGTGCAAGTAGACAATCAAATCACTGCAGTGGCATCCATGTAAACAGATTTCCCTTGATAATATTCTTAATATCTTCTCATGATGTACTCTTGTACTTTGATGTCTTTTAATTTAAAATATGTAGCATGAGCAAGCTTCTGGGTCCAATCAAAACCACAAAGAAGGAGAAGGGAAAAGGGAAAAGAAAAGCGAAGATAGGAAGGAAGGAAGAAAAGGTAGAAGGTGTGGAGGAAGGAGAAGCAGGAAGAAGAGAAGAAGGGGGAAGGATGAAAGAGGGGAAGCATTATTATTGAGGGAGTCTTCCTATTCCTAGAGTTTGTCACTCTTAGTTACTGCATGTGGTCTTTCCTGGAGATATCAAGGGGGATTTTTTTTTAATTTAAAAAATTGTCCTTAGTTAGCTATACAAAGGAGTCTCAATTTAGTTAGTTTATTTGGAGCCAGAAAGGTATAGAAGAAAACAGGAAACAAAGCCTTTAACAGAAAACAATGAAGCTAAGAATCCTAGAAGTCTTCCTTCCCCAGCCTCAGTGCTGGAACCATGTGAAGTGGGTGCCCCAAGTCTAATCCCTTCAGCAGACTGGATGGAGCTCCTGGCTCACAACTGTGGTCTCTTGAACCGATGAGGGCAGAAAGGACAGTACTCAAGGTGAAGGCAAGGAAGGTGAGGGATTTAAGAATCAGGAATCTGGATGGATCAGGGGAACTGTACCTACAAACCGCAGCTGATTGAAAAGACCAATCAAAATCTTGCCACTAGGCCAGGCGCTGGTGGCTCAGGCCTGTAATCCTAGCTACTCAGGAGGCTGAGATCTGAGGATGGCGGTTTAAAGCCAGCCCGGGCAGGAGAGACTGTGAGACTCCTATCTGTAGCTCAAGTGGTAGAGAGCTCGCCTTGAGCTGAAGAGCTGAGGGACAGCGCCCAGGTCCAGAGTTCAAGCCCCACGACCGACAAAAAAAAAATCTTGCCACTGCCCTTTGATTCCATTGTGAGCAGTGCAGCATAAGTATTTACAGTTAATTCTTTTCATTAAAAAATAAAAAGATTTAAGCCCGGGCTGAAGGCTCCTGCCTATAATCCAAGCTATTCAGGAGGCTGAGATGTGAGGACTGCAGTTCAATTCTTATCTCAAATTAACTAGCAAAATGCCA
>NW_012267734.1:0-1598 GCF_000151885.1 Dipodomys ordii | reverse complement strand
GAAGAGAAGGAGCCATTGATGGATCGCTTGTCTTAGAAAAACAGGGCCATTGCTGAGGCAAAAAGCAGAACTATGGAAAGATACCAAACGTATGGAGGTTATATACACCAGTGACTAATTGTACAAACCAGTACGACAAATCTACTCACAAATAGTTTTTGTAATTTAAAATTTGAAAAACATCATAGACAGTAATTTTAATACAAAAATTTTAATAGAAAAATTAGAATGTTATTCTCAATAGTGGCCTTTCCTCATTTTTCCTAGACATCTTTGGATTCAGTTCTGTGAATTTTTGTTTGTGAGCAATTTTTACTTTCTTTTAAGTAATCTTATCTGGGAAACTTCCTAGTGCACTGATTCGATAGTTTTGCATGTGAACACTAACTATATTCTGAAAAATCACTAAACTGCAGATAGGCTGAAGAGACTTTTGCTTCTCACTACATTGGTTATTTAACCACTTACCAACTTGTGTCAGTGTTATAGAGAAGGTTTGTACAATATTGGAGAATAGAAAAAGCTATTAATTATATGCATTGCTTTTGAATCCTGCTACTTTGCTGAAAGTCTTTATCACAGCTAAGAGGTTTTTCTTGCTGGAATCTTTCTGGTCTTTTAGATATTGGATTCCAACATCTGTATAGGAATAATTAGATTTCCTCTGTTCTGTTGGTATCCCTTCTTTTCTTTATCTTCCCTTACTACACTGGATAAGATAAGGAGCATTATTGTAAATGAGGACGGAAATAGGGACACCTCTGCCTCATTCCTGACAGTAGAAGAAATGGTTTCATTTTTTTCCAATTTCATACAATGTTAGCTACAGGCTTTTCACAGATAGTCTTTATTGTTTTGAGATGTATTCTTTCTATTCCTAGTTCTTTCAGGACTTCTATCATAAAAGTGATGTTAATTTTTGAGAAAAGCATTTTCTGCATCTGTTGAGATGGTTATGCGATTTTTGTCCGTTCTGTTTATATTAACTTATTTGCATAATTTGAGCCATCTTTACATCGCTGAAATGAAAAAGACAGTGATCATAGTAGTGTATGACAATTTTATGCTGTTGAATTTGGTTTGTAAGTATTTTATTGAGAATATATGTGGCTACACTCATCAGGGACATTGGCCTGTAACTTTTTTCTTGTGTCTTTACTTAGTTTTGGTATCTGATGATATTGTCTCATAGAATGAGCTTGGTAGCATTCTTTCCCTTTCTAGATAGTTTAAGAAACATTAAAATTAGTTCTTTAAAGCTCTGAGAAAACTCAGTAGTGAATCTGTTTGGTCCTGGACTGTCTTTCTTGTCAGACTCTGTTACAGTTTTAATTTCATAGCTTGTTACAGATCTGTTTAGGTGTTTTGTATCCTATTGATTTTAATAGGCCATATGCATTTACAATTTACCTGGGTTCTTTTTTTTGCAGATTTTTCAGTTTATTAGAATATAGAGAGAATATAGATTCTTATGTTTTCTCTGAAGCTTATTTTTGGTGGTTGTTAGGCTTGGCTAACGTTGCCAATCCTGTTTATGTTTAAATGACCCTACTGTTCATTTTATTGAGTCTTTATATTGTTCTTTTGGTGTTAATTTT
>NW_012267733.1:22255-22686 GCF_000151885.1 Dipodomys ordii | reverse complement strand
AGCCATCCTGAGTTGAAAATGATCATTAGCCCTGCTTTCACTGTATTTGATGTTGAATTTGATGTTGATATAATTTGTGGAGAGGAAGGGAAAAACCAAACTGTTTAAATAGGGTTTCAGGTGGACCTATTATAACAATGAGATGTACAAAACTTTATGTTGAAAATGAAATTTACCACTTTGGTGGGGTGGGTGGGTGGGTGGTGGTGGTGGTGGTGGTGGTAGGGGGGTGTGGGGTGGGGGTGGAGAGGGAAAGGGATGGTATTGGGAAACAAAGGCGGAGGCAACAATGCTTTATAAGAAATGTACTCATTATCTTGCCCATGTAATTGTAACCCTTCTGTACAGTATTTTCACAATAATAATAATAAAAATTTTCTGCTCTGCCCCATTTGGAAAGAACAGCATCAAACCATAGAGACAGTTTCAGT
>NW_012267733.1:17235-18564 GCF_000151885.1 Dipodomys ordii | reverse complement strand
GTTAATAGGCGGCATATTCATAAATATATGGGTATGTTTCTCTATGGAACTTATATTTTAAAAACAAGCACAAATATTTATTTATTACTGCACATATATGTATATATATAAATATTCAGAGAAAATACATCATGTGCAGGTACACACACACACACACACACACACATACACAGACACTATGAGGGATCTGATGAAAGGTAGTCTAGTTTTTCCAGAGTCTTTTCTAGAGAAAGATATGTAAGAATGCAGAACATGGAGACTTTTGAGTAAACATATGTACACTGCTAAATAATCTTCCTAAACATCATTTTCATGAAAGGTTTAAGAAAACAGAAGTAATTTTGATGACTTCTCAGGTGGTTCCTCTGCATTGTCACATTGGTTGGATTACTTGTAGGTTAAGTACATTTTGGCACCTGTCTGTGAAAGCTTCTCTAGAGACAATTGCCTATGAAAGAAAGATGAACAACATTGTCCACAGCCCCTTCCAATAGGCTGGGGTCTCTTCTGCAAGAAAAGTGGAGGGAGGAGGAAGTAGAATATCCACTCTTATTCTTGGGGGGGGTCATGATGTGAACTCCACTACACTGTGCTCACATGGCAGACTACAATTTCTAATGCAAGATTGAAGTAAAGAATTATGCCCTTCAAGTTGACTTTATTAAGATCTTAGTCACAGCAATTGAAAGTTAACCTATCTTTATAACATGTTCTAGCTTACTTTGACTATGATAGAAGATGGATGCTGAACTGAGAGCATTTGGACTCACTATCACTTAGTTGAAAGGGACAGCTCTTATTTGTAGTGGAAACTTTGTTAACTTGTTAGGCAATAATATGTAGAGGTAGATTTTTAAGAGACTGTTAAAATGGGCAAAAATAACTATCAGTAAAGAAAAATAAGCTGAAGGTGTAAAAACCCTTCTTGCATTCATAGATTTAACATTCAGAGGGTGAGATGTGGATATAAAGACCACAGGACAACTGCAGGACAGCAGATGAGTTGTGAACACTGGTACCGTATTTCTGGAGCAGGATGAGTGGGGCAGTTCTTCTCTGCAGGAAGCAAGTGAGTATAGAGCCTCAGACAGCTGGAGTTCCCCCTACAGCTCCACTCTTAGTGTGGTTTTCAGAACCTTTAAGAATTCAATAGGTTGTGTCAAAAATATACCTCATAAGTCCATTGGCACTTGACATCTATAACTAAGAACAGTGAACAACCCACATGAAGAGCAACAGGTTCTTTTTGTCAAATTATCATACTTTCCCAGCACAGACTTCAGGAAGCCAACACAAGCAACCTTGTAAGACATCATGACTCAAGTCAGA
>NW_012267733.1:11870-12310 GCF_000151885.1 Dipodomys ordii | reverse complement strand
TGGTTTTATGTCTCTAAGACAAGTTACCAAAAAATAAAGTCATATATTATATTAGACAGGAAAATATCTCAGTGTATCCAAATATTGTGAATATTGAAGCATGTTGAATATATAGGATTTCACATCCTGTGCTAGAGTCAGTCCCAATCAGCTCACAGCATGGACCTGAGAGCCCCTGCTCAGCTCGTGGTGCTTCTGCTCCTGTGACTCCCAGGTAAAGAAGAAAAATGTTGGGTCATTGTGGCCAGTACTGGTCACTAGCAGGGAACTTAAATAAGATTAATGATGTTAATGTTTATGTATTGTGAAAATACCATACAGAGGGGTTACAATAACATGGGCAAGATGAATATATTTCTTATCAAGTATTGTTGCCTCCTCTTTTGTTTCCTCTTCCCATCCCTTCCCGCCAAAGTTGTAAAGTTCATTTTTTGACATAA
>NW_012267733.1:11463-11820 GCF_000151885.1 Dipodomys ordii | reverse complement strand
TCTTGCACTATGCTCACAAGCCAATTCTTCCCTACTTCTTACATAGCTGTTCTTGAGTTGAGCTTCAGTTCTCCTTTCTCCAGATCTTGGAGTCTAGATTACTAGTGTCTCTACTGTACTGTAAGAATCTTCCTTGGTTAATTGTGGTTATTGACAAACTTCCAAGGAAATGCTATATAGACAGAAGATTACATACGGATAAGTGTAGCCCTCCACGAATAGATTCCCAGCTGATCAGAGAAACCCTCATTGCTGCCAGTCTGAGAGGAGGCTGACAGTGGTCTGTGGGATTCTTTGTTCAGTGCCGACATAGATCCTACCAAGGTATATGCCCTGAGTGATGGGAAATCCAAGGGA
>NW_012267733.1:7796-9045 GCF_000151885.1 Dipodomys ordii | reverse complement strand
CTACAGCTCCCCAGTGAGTCCCCTAATGCTTTTCTGGAATGGCTCCTAGAGGCCCATAGGACCTATACGTATATAGATCCTGAGGCCCTGAAGAATTGAAGAGCCCTAAATATGGCCTTTGTTAACCAGTCAGCCACAGATATTTGAAGAAACTTCAAAAGTTAGAAGGTTTTGAAGGAAAGGCATTATCTGCATTGGTAGTGGTTGCTCAGTGGGTGTTTGATAACAGAGATACCCTGGAAGAAAAATAGTCTAAGAAGGAACTTCGAGTTTTGGTACCAGCACCAGGATATGGATTAAGAAACACTTGGCGAAAACAGTAAAATTCATTTGCAATGGCAGTCGGGAACCTCTAGGAGGAGATCAGTGTGCTTACTGCAAGCCAAAGGACAATGTGATATCACTGTGGAGATGATGTCACAGAGCGATAGTGATGTTACAATGGCATGTCTGACCTCAACTGTCCTTAACTCAATATGATGATATGGTTACCCAAAGAGACTGTGATGCACCAAAGCCCATGTGTTATTTCAAAGGTGCTAAGAGGTCATAATAGGTTTCGCATGTCACAATGTGATTGTGATGTCACAATGACAATGTGATTCACAAAGGGTTGGTGTTGTCACAGTGGTGATGAGGTCTCCATTGGATAGTGATGTCATGACTAATTTATAATATCACCATCACATATCCACTTTCAATTGCTACTAGATCACAATGAAGATACCAGTTCAAGGAAAGAGCTAGAAGTCAGAAAAGCCATGAATTTTCAAAAATATTATGAGGACATAATAGGTTTGTGAAAACACAGTGGGACAGTGTATTACATTGGCAATGTGATGTTACAATATCATGTCATAATAATGTTTTTATGTCACAATTAGTTGGTGATTCCATACCGGTGATGAGGTCACAATAGGCTTGTGATGTTGTGATGGGTGATGATGTCATTTCATAATGCTTTGATGTCATTGTAGTTTGGTGATGTCACAATGGGCTGATGGTGTGATAATGACAATGCGATGTCACAGTGGTGCTGATACCACAAAGGGTTTATGATGTTACAATGGCATGATTGATCTCAAGTGTTATTAGTTTACAATATTAGCACACAAAGGGACTGTGATGTCACAAAAGACCCATAATAGGTTTTTTCCCAAAGCTATTATGAACTCATAACCTTTTAGAAAATTCTTGTTCTTTGGCACTTCTAGCTCCTATGTTGAACTCATATCCTAATTGTGAAGTA
>NW_012267733.1:4199-5376 GCF_000151885.1 Dipodomys ordii | reverse complement strand
TATGTTGGAAATGTTATGTACAACTTGGGGTGGTTTGTTGTTGGAGGGAAAATGGGAGAAGTAGTTTGACAAGGAATGTACTCACTACCTTACTTATGTAATTAATTGTAACCCCTATATACATCACCTTGACAATAAAATTAAAATTTAAATAAAAAAGAGAAGTGGACTGTTGTAACCCTGGACCACACTGTCTCCTCATCTCTTAACATTAGAGGGAGAGGAATGGGAAAAAAATTACAATTGAACTCTGATGCAATATCACTGATTAACCAAATCATCTTTTGATCTAAGAAGTTAGTTATTCATTCCATCATGTCCCTGTAATTAGAAATTCCCCAAGAAACAGTTTAATGTCATGAACAGACTCTGATACTCTATATAATCATACTTGGAGACACAAGTAGTACATTATCATTGATGATTTTCACCATTTCTGTCAGTGAAGACAAGCTTAATTTGTTTTAGGTATTTTGTACACAGGTGAAAGGAGAGAAAGTAATTTTATCTATTATGTCCCTAGAATTCATATTGATACTTTATTGGAACTCTGACTACCCTTTCCTTCTCTAATATTTAACTCACAGCCTTGTTCACAGATGGAAGAATGGACAATGGTTTTTTTTCTCTTCTAACGCATCTATTATACCTATTTATTACAATACATCTATTACACATTGGGGTTCTTATTCCAAATAGCTATTGCTGTTTGTAGAGACATTGCTTTTAAGGATTATAAATCTAAACCCTTTGCAAAGACAATTTGCAGAAAAGAAGATTGGGCTTTCTGAGAAGCCATGTCCTTGACTATTTAAGGCTTGGCCTTACGTATCTTGACTTCATATTGAGAAACTGAGATCCTAGTGGTATGTCAGGAAAGAAGCTTGTACATGACAAGGATACTAGGATTGATTAGCAACCAGGGATATTCTTCTTCTAATACAGAAATAGCACACAGGAAGGCAGAGCACAGAGGTAGGGAAAAATCATATCTTAGTATACAAATGAGCTTCTGGATCAAGTTCGTTTGAACTTTCTCTCCAGAATTTTCTTTTGTGTCTCTATTCTTCTATTCACTGCATTGTAAACAGAAATCTCTGCCAACTCTTCTTGAAATGTTGTCAAATGATCTATGAATTCTAATGGAAATTTTTCAGTAATGGAAGAATATTTCTAT
>NW_012267733.1:898-2524 GCF_000151885.1 Dipodomys ordii | reverse complement strand
TGATAAATTAATACCATATTGGGCATGAGGGCTGATACTTGTAGTTCAGACTCAGCAGAGAATGGTAGGAATGTGCTTCTAGGTTAGTCAGGGAAAATTAGGAATGCCATATCTCATTCATTAGGCCAGCAGAGAACAGTTTCTTTAATCTGGCCTCCAATTTTGTGGTTTTATCACTATCGGTGATCAAAACTAACCATGTTGCTGAATGTTTTCTAACAGGCTTATATTCAGTGGTGCATATATGTGAGCAAAGTCCAGAAGTGCTGCTGTGTTCTTTTTATGGTGTCTGTTAGGAGGTTCATGTTTTGAATTACCATTACTAGCAGTCTTCCTTCCAGTTCTAGACTAAGGGGATAGCTGTTAGATTGCTCTGCTCAGTTATTCTTTCCCCTTGGTAATTTGTGAAAATGCATGAAGAACTCTTTGAGAGCTACAAATAGCCTATTCCTTATTGAAATATCATTATGAATTCAAGGATTTACAATTTCTTTAATGGATGTGATATCCAAATTCATCAGTGAATAGCACTTGATAGCTCATTTCTTTTCTCTTATTAGTTTAGCTCAAGCTAACTTTGTATCCCACACAGTAGTGACTCCTTGGGTCCTGACACCTGCACAGGCCAATCCCAAGCATCTGGATGTCCTCTTGTGTCACTCCATCTCAGCACCTTCAATGGAGTCAACAATGCTATTTCTCCCTTACATGGACAATCAGCTCTCCTCACTCTTGCTTCCAAGCCCCTTGTAGCTTCCTCCCCATATGGATGACATTTCTGGGTGCTAATGGTTCCAAAAATCTGTTCAAAGATGCCAATATAATCTTCCTTTCTGAGGTTCTACTCACTCTGCTTGGATCCAATATCTTTAACACAGGTGATAAGCACAGTGTTTTCTTAGTAACTAGGAGACCACTGAGTGTAGAAGACAGATGCAGGTTTGCACAATACAATAGGTTCTAGGATAACCTGAGTTTATCCTCCTTTTCAAGAAGAATCTGCTTCTGAACACAGTAGCTATGGTGAAGATGTTTAAAACCCAGGAAGATTAATTTGAGGCCCTAAGCACAAACAATTTAAATTATACACAGGCTAGGTTGGTAGAAAAGATTGTTCATGTATGAAAGGAGTCAATCTCTGAAAAGACTTGCTTTTATGAATTGATCAGGACAAAAAATCTTCAGAGAAGAAGGAGTAAACAAGGCAGAGCTGTACATTACACAATGTCCAGGCATTTTCTTATCAATGAGGTCCATTTTCTTATTTCACCGTTATGGATTGTTTTATAGGACAGCAGTGCTGATATGTTGCCATATAAAGGTTATCAGTGAACAAAAGCAATTCCAAGATGTTCTGTTCTGAATAATAAAGACATGTGCCAAATTTATCTGTAAATTTCTGGAACTAACACTCCAGTGGACAGGTCTTGTCTCAGTTAAAAGAAATCAAAAGGAGGGGCTGGGAAGGTGGCTCAGTGGTAGAGCGCTTGCCTTGCATGCTCAAGACCCTGGGTTCGATTCCTCAGCACCACATAAGCAAACAGAAAAAAGCCGGAAGTGGCGCTGCGGCTTAAGTGGTAGAGCCCTAGCCTTGAGCTGAAGAGCTGAGGGACAGCGCCCAGGCCC
>NW_012267733.1:0-283 GCF_000151885.1 Dipodomys ordii | reverse complement strand
AGAGCTGTACATTACACAATGTCCAGGCATTTTCTTATCAATGAGGTCCATTTTCTTATTTCACCGTTATGGATTGTTTTATAGGACAGCAGTGCCGATATGTTGCCATATAAAGGTTATCAGTGAACAAAAGCAATTCCAAGATGTTCTGTTCTGAATACTAAAGACATGTGCCAAATTTATCTGTAAATTTCTGGAACTAACACTCCAGTGGACAGGTCTTGTCTCAGTTAAAAGAAATCAAAAGGAAAAACAGCTTTGAAACAAAGGAACCATTGGCATG
>NW_012267732.1:15429-15751 GCF_000151885.1 Dipodomys ordii | reverse complement strand
TGAACCTGGTCCCTGCCTACCAGAAAGGCGATCTCTTCTATGTTGGAAACTTCCTCCACAATTATAGACGGTGGGGGACAATGGAGCAAGTGCTGCATATTATATTTAAAAAGTGAGTGTTTCCCTTTACAACCCAGGGCGGCTCAGCTCCTCCTGGCCGAATTGGGAAATACTTGATACCTTTCTGAACCTGTCCATCTCACGGGGGTCTTCTAATGGAGCTTCGCATGAGACAAAGAATTGCACACCCTGGCTAGTTTCTTAGTAGTGGCCTGCCCGGGACATTTCCCTCAGAAACTACTGGAGACTCAGAAATCAGGGC